>NW_026623771.1:168591-228397 GCF_030028575.1 Malurus melanocephalus | reverse complement strand
CCCCTCCCCCAAGTACAAGTTTTCAACCTTTAATTTGTATCCTGGGCATTCCCAGGTCTTTTGTATCATCAGAGCTTTCCTGATGTGACTAATTTTTAAGAACTGAGTTTCCCAGTGGTTGTATTTRTATTGGAAATGTATTACTTGTATCGTAGATTTATTACCACCTTTGTTTTTCACTGTGTTACTTTTGGGGTTATTATCTTTCTCCTCCTATTTGAGTTCTTCTGKTTTTTAATGTCTGCAGTCATTACTGTGATGCTAATACCCTCTTCTAGTTATTGATGCAGATACTACCAAAACTGTAGTAACGATTTTTTTTTTTTTTTTTAAACTTTGGGGAAGGTATTTATTTATTTCTTTAGTAGTAACCCATTCCACAGTACATCTCTGACATTTCTGCAATAGGTGACCAATTACCTTCTCTTGATCTTTACTTTTTTCTCTTGAATGAACAAATGGGTCATTTTGTGGTCCCAAGCAAATGTGGGAAGGTAAGGGCACCGTCAAATCATTGACATTAGCAAAGGTCCTGTCCTGTTTTCATAAAGAACATAGAGCACCAAATTACACATCTGGTTATARCCATGAAACTCTGTTAAAGGTAATGGGATTGTGTATTACCCACAAAGCTACTGGAGCCGCTGAGCAAAAAAAAAAAAATGGAATGTGTGTCCTGTGTCTGCTTAAATAAAGCATCTTTTGTTGGGMATTTTTACAAATCTGGGGAATTTGTATTGATTGTATTAGTTCAGTTTCAGAGTCCCCTTCTCCTGCATTGCTCACTCAAAATTATCACTGGGAGAAGAGAYTCCCAGTGGTCTGCATGTGAACCATGACCTTGCGCCTCTGCTTAGTCCGTGTCTCCATGAAACTTGTGTGAACCTGAAACTTTGACATTGCCCTATCTCTTAAAAATGTTGAAAGCATTTGGGAAGCTTCTGTACGTTCGTGCACATATATACAGGTACATGTGTATGCATTCTTGTACAGAAAGGGACTGAAGGTTGGACAAGAGGACAGACACTTCATGAAGCACTGTTTCAGCTGAGCAGCTTGGTGAAGCAAATGAGTTGTTYATTCAAAAATAGGCCCTTTCCTTTCTAAAGGTTCCACAGAAATAACAAATGCATGGCTAGRGCCATATGCAGTACTAGAGCAAGATATAGTGGCTCACTTTACAACTGGTACTTTGAAGTCCCTAATAGATTATTTTTGTTTTTCTTTGGTTTTCAGTACTTCCATTAGTTAGAATGGCTTTTGAGTTTTAAAGATTCTCCTGGTTTAAATCAGTGACAAAAATATTGATTTAAATGGCTTAAATCTTGGCATCTGTTTGGCTCTTTACTCTTGAGTATTGACTGCCCATAAAAGAGTCATTTATTGTGGGTTGGGTTTTGGTTTTTTTATTGGGTTGGGGTTTTTTTGTTAAATCTTTTTTCAAATGAGGCTCTGGCACTTAGGTTTCTTCACCTATTGCATAGTCCTGAGTTTACATACATATGCTGTATGTTTTGACATCAGTGGCTGAGAACTTAAATATTCAGGTTGTGGCTTTTGAGGGCAATAATTCCARCACTCTGGCAGGACATTGCAACCTTGCCTTTTGTTTTCTCCTTTTATCCCCATGAATGATGGAAGTCTTTGCAGCGCTCAGCCATATTTACAGCTTTTACAKCTGTGCTACTGTCGGACCACTTTCTCTGACAATTCCATCTTTGCCTCAAGCAAGCATAAGTGAGGTGTAGCAGGAGAGACTGTCACTGTGGACTKACTCACACTTCAGAGGCTGGTACCCATCCCCTTGCAACAGAAGGATGGCAGCTCATYCTCTTCCCTTTCTGAGATGCTGTGTGAATTTCCCTTTCCTTAAATAAGTATTTTATTCATCTGGGTAGCTTGAATGGATTTTCAAATCCCAGCCTTATAAATAACGTAATTAAGGTGATGACAAAAGGGGTATTTCTGCTTGTTTGTGTCGGAAATTCAATTAGATCAATATATAATATTTTTATGTTTAATTAAGTGAAATGTATCAGTATTGTTATTAGCCTCATTTCACTAACCAACAACCATGTKTGTGATTTGAGTGAAACAACTGACTCATGTTTATCAAATGAGATATATCTAGAAAACATTTAATTTACAAATAGGTTGGACAAAGATATAGTCTAGGACAGATATAATTTCAACACTGATGGAAATATAAAACCCCAAATATATTTAAATATCTGTTTGTTTTGTGCCCAGTGGGAACATACTTGATGGGTTAATGTTTTCTATTAAAGAAGATTCTGTATTTTCTTGACTATTCTTCTGATTTGGGGAATTTTTTCTTTGCTCAATAAGAAGCTGTCTGTACTCYGGTATGTACTGGCAGAGAAAATTGCAAATCTCTTGTGTCTGTGAGACTGTTTTTACTTAAGATAAAAATCTTATTTAAAAAATCATTCTATTCCTAATAYTTGCTTATTAGATTACATCCCAGCAATGTGGTGCATAATGTTTTAAAATTAGTCCACATCTGTCATGTAAAAAAATATACCTTACTTGCTTCTCAGCATTTAACCATATTCTATGCATATATACATACAATGTTGAAATGTATCTTTTTATGTATGTACATTAATCTTACTTTAAATATGTTGGAAATAGACCATCTGAACAATTTCTCTGTTCTCTCACACATTTTGAAAAATAGGAAAGAGAACATCTGTTTAGAGTTGACTCTTTCATTTAGTGCAAGTACATTTATTTTTAAATCAACAAGTTAAGCTGTTGCTTTCTTTGTTTTAAATTATATTAAGGTAAATTACAATTTAAACACTATTTCAAAATGAAAATATTTAGTTGAGGAAGTGTCAAAGTCATGCATTTGACTTTAGGGGGCAGACATTATTTAACAAATGTATCACACATTCACAATATTTAGGTCATCCGAATGTAAGGTTTTTCCAGGAATAGGTGTGGGCCAAAAATCTCTTATATGGTGGGCCATTCATACAAGCAACTGTCTGCTGGACAGACTACTATGCTACTCGTTGTGGTGGTGGTCTGTACAATTTCTTCCCACCTTCCCTGTGATTCACATGTGCATTTCTTTATTAGATTTATTATCTCACACTATAGAGAATGATTAATCCAAGTTAATTGGCGTGTCTGTTTCTTARTCAAACATAAGCAAGTAAGGCAAAATTTCAGTTTGAAACAAGCAACATAAAAAATCCTAGAGGTCTGAGAAACATGGTACTTTACTTGAAGGTTTGGATCCACAGGGTAAAGTGGCAGGTAAAGCTGATTTTGTGCTTAAAGTCATGATTGGAGCTTTAGATTCTTTGTTAAATAACTGGTCCACCACATGCATAAATTGTCTTCCTGATGTTCACTGCTGCCACTATCAAAGGAAAGAAAGCACTTTCTGCTCTGTCCTCCTGAACTCATCCTTGAATCCTCCAGGAGAATATTTGTACAGAGTAATTTATAGTATTTATAGAAACTGTCTTACTTGTGGAAGCACTTATATGGCATTAGTCCGACATGTCATCTTCGGTCTACAAGAGCTTTTATCTGTCTGGCTTTTGCACTTAGGCAGAAGTGCTAGTTGGCTAYTGTGTTTGTGCAAAGTATTGACAGGCTCACTCCACTGCTGGTTTTTAATTCATGGGGAATTGTAAAACTGCTCTCTGCATTCCTGCCAGGATAATTCTTTCCAGAATACTTGTAGAAAGAAGGGGGRAAAATTGGAAAGATGGAAGATACCTTTGACAAAAGAATCACTGTATTTTCCATTGCCTGAAAATTACTTATGTCCCTCGGATCCCAGATCTGTTTGGCACTTGCTGAATGYCATTGTGTAGCTTTTCTAGATTTCCTGATAATTGATTTACAAATATTTGATAGTATTTATTACCTGTTTGGCTTTGTGTTGCTTTCTAATGGGGTAACTTTTGATATTTTGGCAGTGTGTAGCTGTCTATTCACACACAGAATAATATTTTGACATTAATTTATGTTAAATAAGTAATTTGTCATTAAATATTGATACTAGAAAATTTGTGAACAAGACAATAGTCTTTATTGTGCTTCTGTGATTTTTCTTCCTGTAATAAATTCACAATATCATATTATTTATTCAAACAGCTTTATGAAAAAACATTATAAGTAGAAGAGTCAATAAATATGTTGCTGTTTACTTCCTTTAATAAATCAAAAAGGGAATAACCAGTGTAATTGCCTGAAGCATATGCTTATTGACTAGCATGAGGGAAAGTGGTCCATTTTAAGAGCAGGACTCATCTACATCAAGTTCAGCAAGTAAACATTCATCAGTTGAGAAGAGAAAAAATAAGTCTCAATTCTTTTGCTATTCTCTTCGAAGATTATTTGACATGTAGTGATCTTCAGCAAATGAGATGTCAGTTGTATAGGGTGAGGGCATTTTTAGGGAGAGCACAAAAGCAGCTGCAGGGAGAGCACAAGGCAGCTTTTTCTATAGATAAGACAGATTCTTCCTYTGGCAAGATACCATTAAACATATCAAGGAAAAACTAGTGTCACTTCACATACTTCATAAAATTACATTCAAAAGGCAGCATTCTGGAGTCTTGCCAGTTTTTATGCTTTCTATTGCCTTTAAAAGTTGTTCTGTTRTTTTTTTCATCCTGTTCTTTCCCCATCAGTTTCCCCATCATTTTTCTTTGGCAAAAATACTACTTCCAACTATCTGTAGCAACTACAGATCTTAGCATATAAGAGATAAGGAGATTTTTACAATAATTAGTAAAGGAGCACAGGACTTACTAAGCTGTGTAACTGCCTTTAGTTAGTAGCTGTTAACTGGTGGAATAATGTATTGCTCTTTAATCCCCTTTGACTTTGGAGCTAATATTGTACCAAATARTATTGTACAAACATGTATTTTATCTAGCTGTTTGTGTACTCAATTACTGTTCTCTTAGTGGCACATATTCAGCTTAYTTTTATTAGTTGTTATTTATATCTCTTTGAGCGTGTAATTTATTAATTTCTTGAATCCTTCTTCTCTCTAGTGTTTCTTTAAATTTCGTTGTTGAACTGTTTGCCAACTGACACATGCATTGTTCTGGTAACATGAAGAATTAATTTTCTCATTTCTGGATTTTTGGATTCATATCAAGTATCCCCCTACTTAAAATGGGCCATGATACCACAATTTAAGGGAGTCAGGTTCTGCAGATCCTGTTCTCTTCATGGAAGAGTTAGAGATTAGCATTAAGTCTATTTTGAGAATATAAATTGTGAGGATGTGAATAAAATGTATAATCTTATTCCTTTGTGTAGAGTCCTCTCTAGTAATTTGGGAGATGGAACTGATAAAGTAGGAAGGTCGATACTGCACCTGCTTCTTCAGCTATTGTTCTTTAATCATGTTGTCTTGGTGAGGCTTCTGTGTAAAACTGGAGTGCTCCAAAGTCTGATTTTTTCTTTTGCAAGTGGTTTTTATTGGAAGATAAACCCTTTGAAGAGTTGTCATTATTATTACTGTTATGTTATTGTGGGCTTCCTCTGAGCTTTTTGTTCTTAGTAAACCTCACAACTATATGGTTTGGTAACAGGGGACGTTTTTATCCTTCAGCTGACACAGATACTGAAGAAGTATATGTTTAGCAAGTATCCAGTTGTCTTCTTTTGCTTCAGCTGAGACAGTAAATATTGTCTGATCATTATCCCTTTTCATCATTTCTAAAAAAAAAGTTCCTTGAAACAAATTCATCCAACTGGAGCTGAGCTGTTTTGCTCTGGATTTCACCTAGAGTTGCGATTGTTGGCTTTAGGGAGTGGGGGTAACTTTTGCCAGTGTTTTTCTGGGTAATTATATTGTTTAGTCCTTTAACATCCAGAGATGTTACTGTCAAGTGAAAAGCCATAGATAATAGCTGCCTAGTTTATCAAAGAGCTTGAAAGCAGAGTAGTTATTTCCTTGTTTGATAGCGTGAACCTTTCTGTGGCAAACAACTTACTTTTCATTTCAAGCCTTACTGTATGGTCAGATGTGTCGATTTCTACTGATAATGTCATCTATTCTTGTGCAGTGGTAATTTTCTTATGTTCCTTATCCCTTCCTGTATTCCCTCYAGTTTAAATGAAAGACTAAAATCATGTAAGTTGCATAAATCTGCCTCCGAAGAACTGTGCTCTGCTGAAAGCACAGGTTATTTCTTCTTATCATGATCCCTGGCAGTGTGTTTCTTCCAGTTCCTGGGAGGTCTCCCTCTACCTGGAGTCTTCTGATCAAGAGGACTTAGCTACAGCCTTTTCAGGGCTTCCTGTGTTTCAGTTTTCTCTGTTCTTTTTTATTCACTCTTGCTGTCTTTTTTTGAGTTTTATTTTTTTTGTTTGGTTGTTTTGTTTTTGGTTTTGTGGTTTTTTTTTTTTTTTTTTTCTTTTTTTTTTTTTTATTGCACAATAGATGAAACTTTGAACTATTTCTTCATTATATTAGTGTGTTACTGTCCAACTTCCAGTTCTTCAAAACTCATGATAAATCTGTTCATCTTCAYGTTACTCTGCTCATGGCTAGTCTCCTTTTTCATCCCACCTTTCCCTGTCCCCATGCCTTTGGCTTGATACCTGACTGGCTACCCCTYCTTTGGGATGTTTCCACATATTACAAAAATTATTTATTTACTGTGAGAGACTGGATGTTCTTATGTCTCCCTTATAGAATCTACCTTTTTCTAAAGCTACAGATACACGGAAACTATATGACTGGATTTGTGTCCTCATGTATATTAGAAGTGACTTCTGAATGTCAGTCACTACAATTTCCCCATTCTTGTATGTTTGTTATTTTTCTTTTCTTCTGGTGAAACAGGTGGAATTTGTTCTTTTGAATTTCACCAGTAGATTCTTCTTSCTTTCTTCATAATTACATTTTTCTCTTGGTGCTAATGAAGCATCGTAATTAGGTTCAAGAAKTTTTGAGGCCCAAGCACAGGGAATGCTTTGCAGGGTTCTCTGGCCAGTTTCCTCTTTCCCAGCAGCTCAGATTTAACAACCATATAATCAAGATTTCACATAGCAGGGCAGGCTTCCTCCTTTAGTATTTCCAGGTGGTTTTTGCTTCCTCATTGATTTTTCTTGCATTGCTCCTGTTACCAGCCATCTAAAGCTTCCTTTCTCTCTTTCTCCCTGCCTTTCTTCTTCTYGCTGCATCTCTTTGCTTTCCAGCACATCTCTGTGACTGTGCAGCTCCACCCATTTCACCCTGTACATGCTCTCTTTCTCTCCCTCCTCCCTTGCATCGCTCTGGACCTTCAAGATGAGTAGCTTTCTTGGCAGATTCACAGATGCCAAATAATTTATTCGGGCTTTAAACTCAGAGATCAGTTGCCTGATGTCTACCTTGGTACTATGTTGATTTTATTCATCTTTGGCACCACTGCCTGCTGCTTTCTTATCCTGCGTGCCCGAAGTGGTCACCTTAACCTATATCTCTTTTTTAAAGCACTGTGCAGCCGTTTTCTCTGCAATGGTCTGCCTTATTTTCTTGGAGRAAATTAGTAGGCTTGAGGGGTAGGAAGAAAGGGGGTCATGAGGTTGAGGTTGACTTTCCCCATCTCAGGCTTCAGGCAGCCATCTCACACTATCTCCTCAGYCACGAGGATTCATAACCTCCATGTGTGTGCATGTGTGGGGGTTGTGACACTGCCCTTCAGCTGTATAGTTCATCTTATAGCTTTTATTAATTCACTGAAATCCCTAAGGAACTGTGTTGGGGTTTTGTAGTAGTCTGATGATCATGTGGCTTAGCTGCTTATTGTTTTATTCGCTTAATCTACCCACAGTTACAGAAAACCCATGTTAGAAAATTGTATGTAATGAATATTGAACATATAGGACATGTGGTTTTATGCCAGCTTGTGATAGTTAATATTAAGAATGTATAGAAACACATACTTAAATATAAAAGATATTTGCATAAGACTCCACATCCATTTTGTTAAAGTTTTAATAAGGTTGTAGTTTTTAAAATGCATTGAGATGTTTTTWTCTGAGGAGAAAGAAAAATGAAGAAAAATGTTTGCTTCTTACATGATACACAGCAGTGAAAATGTCTATAGGACAGTAGAAAAGCCTCAAAGGAAGCAAAGATCCACAGTTTGCTGGGAACTATTTGATGCGAGCTACTTTCCTTTGTTCTGTGGGCATGATATTTTTTGCTTGCTACCTGGAGCTGCAGAGCCCCAGATCTTGGATTTTGTGCATTCTGGTCCAGAGTCCCAAGGTCAGAAAGAGGATGTTGTCCAGCTGTCGTCCTGTCGCTGCTAGCTCTCTGCCGAAGGCAGGCTAAAATGCATATAGCCTCACTCCTAACATCTAGCCATGCCACTGTCTCCCTGCACAGAACTCTCTGCTCACCTGTGGAGGCCCCCGACTTTCTTCTGGCATCAGGAAAAGTGTGACACGCTGATTTTTTTTTCAGTCTGAGACTCAATTCGCCCAGCCCCAGGGTAGGACCTCACCACACACACTTTGAGAAAGGAGTCTTCTGTGTTCAGCCTCCTGTTTGCTTGCAGAGAGGCACACACAAGGCAGGAACATAGTAAATTGTTCAAAATGCTGATTTTGCAAAGGAGAGGGAAATTATTTTACTGATTAAATATTCACGATGCGCTTGCATATGACAGCAGTAGGTTTATAAATACAGGGATGTCTTGCTGTCTGATAGGAGGCTTTGTGGAGGGAACCATTCTTTACCTTGTGCATGATCTGACATCTGCATGCACCCAGAGATAGAGATCAGCATGTTTGCAATGTTGTCTGCAGAAAAATTTGCTTTAATTACTTRAAAGTAATGAAGTACAACAATGCATTTTATTTTAATCTGTCTTTAAAACCAAAATACCCAGGTCATTAACAGTGCTGTAGGTTTACTTTGTAAAGATGTAAATGTTTTACACAGAAAACTCACACTCTCAGGACAACTGAGGCAGATGTAAATAACCTGGCATAATAAAAAGTCTTCTCTGTTCATGGTGTATGTATAGGTTTACATACCCTTTCTTAGCACGTGAGACTGCCTTTTTGAATTAATTCCTTTTGTATCTCACACAGCTGCCTAACTCCTTGCAGGCACACACACTCAGCCCTCCCCCAGACATCTGTTCTGCTTCTCAGTACCAGGTGCCAAAATTTAAACTTGTCGGGAGGAGGGACAGTGACAAAATCCTTCATAAAATCAGATAGCAGGGATGTTTTTAACAGTATTTATGGTAGAATTTCATTTCTAACCTCTGTTTTTTTTTTTTTTTAATAACCCAAAAGATGTTAGTCTTTTTTACTGATTTTTTTTCAGGTTTTATCTGGAAAAGGTCAGGCTTGGGTGGGGATTGGTTTGATATTGGGGTAGAGACTTTCCTCCAATTTTTTTTGCAAAGTGATGTTGTAGCATCCCAGTAGTAAAAGGCCACGGTAACTGTAAACCTGTTTCTAGTCTGGGATTATTTTTCCTACATGGGAWTACATCTCATTAGAAACACAGCTGTACCTTCATCACTGAATTTTGATCAACAGAGATCTTCCATACCTTGCTTCTACTTGAAACACAGCTGTTCCTGAAATCTTTCAAGCATGCCCTAAAGCTGCCATCAGTTTCTAGAGGTTTCAGATGCGGTGTTGCTCCTATAAAGTCTAGAATACCAAGGTCTAGTCTACCAAAGTGCTCCTGTTTGGCATTTGGGGTTTGGTTGAGTTATCTTTGAAGAGCAAAAAATGCTGGGCTGTGCGAGCCAGGACATTTCCCTCATCAAGGAGCAGRTCAGCAGCATGAGACCATTCCCTTTCTCAGTCTGGGAACAACCACAATCATCTCCTCTACTCCATGCTCTGAACTTGTCAGAAGGGACTGTCATGGTCATCCAGTTGCAGACTTTCCCCTGAATCCTGGTCTAACCTTAAAGAAGCAGAGTACAGCCGATACCTTCTTCTGSCATTCCCTAGAATCTGCCTTGGAACATTTTCCTCTCACCTTCTTACATTCATGCTGTATCAGAGACATGGTCAGGCTGCTTCTGTTTTCTGCCTTCTTACCCAGGCACTTGGCTTCTTATCTCTATTCTTCCATTGGGATAGGTAGTATATAATGTAAGTGATAAACCTAGAAATGTGGGATCAATGGATTTATGTCAGCAGCTGTGGTCTGGATGGTGGAGCATATGGGGTAAAATACAATGAGTCCATGCTGGGTTAGGGAAAATCAGGAAGGTGGAAAGAGAAGTTGCTCTTTCTCACTCTTCATCGCTCCTTACGGATGTCTGCCACTTACTCTTGCAGTCACTGAAGGCACAGAGGCTCTCTGTGACCCTAGAAGAGGCTTGAGGGAAAACTCTGCGTCTTCCAGTGTATTTCCCAGGGGCAGAAACATCAGGAGCAGTGTGGCCACTTGCAGACCCTGGCTGAAATAAKAAGTTTCAGCTTCAGCAGATTGACTTGCTGGGAGAGTCTTCAGATAATACRCACTGGACAAAATGTGTAACATGGGGAAATTTCAGTGAACAAATTTAAGCCAGAGAGAGTCGAGSACCTTTTTCCACACTAATAATAAATCTGTGAGGGCACCACTTTTGGAGACCAGATTCATGGATTCAAGAAGACATGAGGCAGATTCATAGAGGAGTGGTCCACCAATGGCTCTGGAAAATGCGGGTCTGGAGGCAGTCTCCCAGGACACCGTGAATCGCTGATTTCTGGCAGCTCAGCAAGTCCATCAGGAATCATTCCACACATCTCTTGTGCTTTTTCTTTAAGAATTGCTGTTTACTTCTCCCACACATAACATAGTTTGACCAAGGTGGGCTTTACTTTGGCCTAGTCAAGTGCTTAGTGGCTTTTAGGACAGAGCTTAATCAGCCTCATGACACTTCCCTCCAGCGTTTTTAGGAGAACGATCCCATRGGCCATTCCAATTGTTTCGTCCCAWKCCTGAGTAGTCTTGGCAAGGGGACAGCAGCCTGCCACGACAGTGAAACACTGTTGTACACTCTGAAACACAAAATGGGTGTCCCTAGGAGTACTCATTAGGCAGTGTCCTATTTACACATAGTGCAAGGCAAATTTTTGGGAAGCCCTAAGATACAAAGCTAATAGGGTTGTTATAGAGGATGGGTGACAAAAAGGGATGGTTACTGAAAGGCAAGGTGTCTGTTTGAGGGTTTTATATTCTGTAAGATAAGCCTGAAAAGGACGAAACTAAATAAGGAGTCGCTAAGCCTTTTCTACTATGGAATTTGCCTGCCCTTGGTAATATTCCTTCCTGCCCATATTTTTGTTTGTGCTGATAAATGTCCTTGCATTAATAAACTCATAATGCATCTTGTTTATCCCTTCAAAGCCAGCCCTTGCAGCTTTCATTAGCATTTTAGGATATTTATGGCTTTGTAAATGACTGAAAATCTGCAATTTGTCATTAGGAATTAAGAAAAATCTTTGTATCACTTAGGGCTGAAGCTCAGCTTTGGCCTTTGAGGGACTGAGCCACCTCTGGGCCTCATAGACAAAAACAAAGTCAGACAGTGCCCAGATTTACAACAGCAAGTGGCTCTTAGTTATTCAGATGTCTTTGATAATGTGTCATCCRCTGTTGCTGGCAGGGATCAGTGTTTAGGCTCAGAATTAATTTCTCTCTAGCTGGAGAGAAAACAAAAATATCTCTTCTGTAAGAGCAAAAAGAAAGAGGTAGTAACAAGGAGAGAAGTGAAAACAGCACCAGGCATGTGTAAAAAAATGTTTGTATAAATATATGTATAGAGGATATACACACTGCAGAGTTTAACAAAGTGCTCTTCAGAAGAAAGCATTGCTTTAACTCTGCTGTGCTCTTTACTTTCAACTTTGAAATACAGGAAGTTAAGAAAATTTCAAAGGTTTCAAAAGAGAGTTTATCTTGTAATTGGTGAAGGGTTGAAGAGTTAGATGGGGAGGGATAATAATCAAAGGAGCCTTTTCAGCGTTAAACTGTAGTCCAGAAAATCAAAGGAAAGAATGTTAATTGGTTTGTACAACATGATATTCTCAGTTCAGAGTAGCTTCGGCCACTCAATGGTACTTTTTCTTTTTCTTCCTCTCTTTTTGTAGGTTGATTAAGTGAATAGAAGAAAAAAAAAAAAAGAAAAACGAAGATACTTTCAAGTATTGAAGATACAAGGCCAGGATGAACACGAAGGACGGAAAAGTGTCTGAAGGAGGTCTCAATGTCACGCTTACCATACGCCTTCTCATGCATGGCAAGGTGAAGCATTTCCTGTTGTCTGTGTGTTGAGTGTGTGTGCACCTACCAGCAGAGCCTGGCAGAGTCTGTTCCTTCTCCACCTCGAGTCAAAAGCACCATTGCCATAGCCAGAAAATCACCCCCTGCCTTTCAGGGAATGCTGCAGAAGTTCACACTGCAGCCCAAGCTCATTGAAACAAACGCTGCCACTAACGAATCCGTTTTGAGCGGATCTGGCAGCAAAAAAAAGGAATTATTTAATTGATARTGAGCCAAATTAGGCAGACCCTTGCAGGGGGCTGACCTGCATACAGCTCGCCTTTCTCAGCATTTGCTGGGTTTTGCAAGATTTTTGTAGGATACCAGAACATTGACTCGTGTGAAGTAATTGCTACAGAGTTACTGTCTATTTCTATTGAATGCAAATAGAGCAGAATTCTTCATTATTCTGGTGTAACATCTCATCAGAGGGAGCCCCCTGATATGCCAGAGATTCTTCCAGGTCCCCTGTGGGTTTGGTTTGRAAGGTTGACTCTCATTTCCTTTCTGTCCAGTGCAGCGCATAAAGCATGCAGATAAGGGGGAAATCTGTGCCTCAGGCTAAGTTCCAGTTCGGTAYTGTCATACTTAACAGTCTGGTCGCTGCTTATTTCACATTGACAGATCATAAAAGTGGGCTTTTAATTAAAAAACACATTTCATAGGTTTGTTTGTATTATTTGCATCAGACAACTCCAGGCATTTTTAGGCTTAATGAATTAATGTTACATAAAGTAGGTGGTTTGCTCTCTTCCTTAACGGGGAACAGTGAATATATATACATATTATWCTGGAGATCAAATTTGTATATGTAAATCTAAAAAAGTATTTTCACTGACAGAGTTTAATTTCATAACTGTAATACTTCTTGCATGTTAAAATAGTGGATGTTTTCAACCTGTAGCATGAACACACATATGATACACCCAGGGCACAAATAGGGCACTAAGGTATCTTCTACTGTGTTTTACTCATGGAAAAGTATGAGGGGATACAGCTTAAGTTTGCAAATTAAAAACCTCAGAAATTAGGTTATGTCAGATCAAATTATGTTTTTTCTCAGAAATGATCCAACCATTTTGTTTGATTTTTCTTTTYCCCCCTGAAATATTCAGCTTCAGGCAGGCATCTGGTGTGTAAATCTGCATCTTAAATAGGGATCTGTCAAACAAATTTAATAACACTCTCTCTTACAAAACCCACCTAAAATCTGTACACGTGTCTGTGCTCAAAATTAGGTCTTCAGGGTTGATTCTACAGGGTTCTGGTCCCAATCCATGAAAGCTTTTGAACACATACTTATCCCAGTGGGTATAAGCAGCCCTACTTGTTGCAGTTAAAATTCCCCTGTGCTTAGRTGGTGGTGTTATGGAGTTTTTTATTCAGTGTCAGACAGCTCTGTTTCTTTCAGAATCCTGCYTTTAAAGCAAAAATCAAATGTCTGTCATTTTGAGAACATTTTTGCTAAACTAGGATTATTTTTAAATCAGAACTGAAATCAGATAAACTTCATTTTCTCTGTTAAACATCATTGATTGTGTGTGCAACCACTTTGAACAATAATRGGTGTTATGTGTCCAAACTTCAATGCATATGTAGCCCCAAGGGTCTAAATTAAACCCACAAAAGCTACAAAGTTCGAATTTTWCCTGGGTCTATACCATGCATCCTCAGTTAACAAGGCACGATGGGTATACTGTTAGCTGCACTATGCTCTAATCATGTATCCTATTGTGCCCAAGTATTGGAAAGAGTACATTAAATCAGAATTTATTTTGGTTATAAAAGTCAGATGCTTTCCGTTTCTTTGATATCATTTCTGTGATTTAGAAATAATACAGAGAAATGAAGGATGTCTGAATCAATATGAACTCGGTGTGAGAGGGCATTCTGAAAGCTGTATATGCCTCTGAAAAAGAAGAAACACATTTCTAGACTCTWCCTTGAGATTTGTTGTGGTAATGACATCAGTGGAAATTGCTGATCTCTAATTAATATTTCTAGACAAAACACTTTGTCTAGAAGCAGAAGTTGGTGTATAAATAACTGGTCATAACTTGAGAGAAAAGAGGGGAAATAAAAGTGTTTTAAAAATAACAGTAGCAAACAGGATTAGGTTATTTTTAAATTAGGATAATTTTAAAGGTACTTATTTATTATGCATATCATGGAAAAAATGAGGGKTTTTCCCCACTAACTTTAACACTCTGTGTCTAAACCGTTATTACCAGTGTACCTTTGCATACGGAAGATCTCTGTGCTCTGTGTTATTTGCATTCATTTTGATAGGAAATCCATAACTTGTGCTACTGTGTTTGGTTATCTTGGCTGTAAGTCCTGCAGACTTAGGACATTTCCAGCCTTTGCTTTTTATGTGATTTGTATAGGAGCTCTAAGTCAAGAATTGACATCTTAATTAGGCTATTAAGTTAAATTCTATACCTGCAGAAAAATTAGGATTTGTGTAAATGGACTGACCTCTGCAAGATGGTAGTGAATAAAAAAGCCACAAAAATCAATTAAGAGGCAAAAACAAAAGACAACATTATTGTGGGGTGAAAGGAAAACAAGAGGGTAAGAGTCCTGAGCTCTGGGAGAACCCAGGCTGGTGCTTCCCCAATTGAAGGTAAAACTCATCAGCACCTTTGCTTTAAGGGAAGGAGCATCTGTACATCCAGCTGAGCTCCTGCAGGACTTCGTGCTGCCTCTGGGTTGGCCCCTAGGAGCTCAGCCACTCAGCATGGCAAGGTTTGGGAGCAACTGGCTGGCASCAAGGCAAGGCACAGCCTTGATATTCTCATGGCAGAAAATACATTAAGGGAGGGAAATTTTTTTATCGTGGAAGTGGAAAAAGAACTTGTGTGGGTTCTGCAAAAAGCCAACCACTGCGAGGTATAGAATGTTAACCTCAGGGTAACCTCAGTGTTTCCAGGGCCTCAAATGAGAGGTGTTTGTTCTCCTGAGCTGGGACTTCAGAGATTTTGTGATGATGTAAGATGAAAGGCTTGATTTTCATCTTGTGCCATGTTACATCAGTTAAAAAGTCATGATGATGTTACAGCCCTGAAGAGAAATCATGAGCAACACAAAACATTTGTCACATTTTCTTGCAATGAATTAGAGGGTAGGTGTTGGGGAGGATGCTGCAAGGGCAGTGCTTAGGCATTCCTTGTATCCACAGAGAAGCAACTGTCAGTGTTTGCAGAAAGTCTGAAAAGCAAGATTAGAAAAAACTTGTTACGAGGATGTGTGAGGAGGGGAGGAGGCTGCCTGGGCATGCTGCACCATCCATCACTGGAGGTTTCTAAGGACAAGTCAGACCAAACTGAATTCATTCTGTAAAGCTGCACTTCAGAGGCACTGCAGCATCTGCTGCTCAGCACCTTTTTGACCGAATTACCTGAATGCTGCTCCAGAGAGGTCAGGAACAGAAGAGCCTTTTGAAGGACATGCAGTTGGATGTATAGAATGTGTTAAATAATGCAGAAAAGCATTTTCATCCTTTATTAATGAGAAAGATGCACCACATTAAGAAATAAGGCTGTTTCATATATTTCATGCTGGAAAACAGAGAATGTGAGTTGAGGCTGTTTGCAGTGCCCTACTTTTGTATGTTCCATCTAATTCTTGCTGTTTCCTGAAGTTAAATAAGTAAAATCATTATGTAGGACAGAGATGTGAATAAATATGGGTATTTAATTCTCTTTTTCTATTTTTAAAATATAATTTCTGGGCAAGATTGGAATATTGCAGGGATTGCAAGATTTYTGCTTCSAGGAAAGGCAAGAATGGCCAGGCARTTTGGCCAGGTCAGATCAGTGTTTTTGAATGACCTAAGGAAGACAAATTGAGTGTGTGTGCATTCATGGGCAAACAGTCCCCACCCATCAGTATGGAGAGGCAGAGCTCGGGCCCAAAATAACTGTATCTTTTACTTTTTCTTCCTTTCTTTTTGTCAAGATAAAAATTCTTTTGGCTCTTTGCATGTTATAGGGTATAGGGGTAGTGTTCCATGTTTCTTACCATGCCTTGATCACCTTTTGCTGAATTTTCTATTCCCTTGACTTGTGGCTGWTTTTTTTGCCTTTCTTACTGCCACAGGTAATGAGGTTGGAAGACTGTGGGAAGTTTTAACCTTTTCCACAGGTATTTGCCACTTGACATCTGTAGTGTTCTTGAGCTAGTTTTGGCCAGTTCATGAACATAAATAAATAAATGTTGGAAAAGCACCTATTTAAACTATACTGGATAATGATTTCATGAATTGGGACTGGTTTGTTGTAGACAGCCAGTGTTAATAGGCTGATTAAGATCCTGGAGGCTCACYATTAAAGGTTAATTTTAGATGTGGATGGTAAAGAGACTGTGCCAGTAGAAAGATCTTAAATCTCAGGAAAGCAGCTTAATGGAGATTTAAAAGCCAGGTCCATGAGGTGGAACAGGAGAAAATGTTCAAATGACCCAGCACARAAAGTGCAGCAGGTCACAAATCCACTGTGACATCCACCTGCATYTCATAGTGGTGGTGCACGAATCTCTGCTTCCTCTGTCCAGTACAAACCTGCAGGAGAAATAATGCATTGTTTCCCAGGGCACTGTGTGAACGTGTACATTGATGAAATCATATTGGGTGCAGTGAAGTCTGCAAGAAACCAAAGTAAAATATAGTAATGTATTGAGTCTGAGGAATCTTTTAGAGAAAGGGAATGGAGTTCAGCAGTAAAAGTCCAAAATGGCTTAATGAGGAAGAACAAGGAAATAATTTACAGGTAGAATGAAGGAGTGAAGGGRAAACTGGCAGGGAAGTAGGACTCTTGCCAAATACTGAGAGGTGTAAATTGGAGAGTTGAGGCAATTAACTGGAGAAGGTAATTTAGAAGATACATGTTCAGTGACAGAAGGAAATCTGGAAAGCATAAAAGGCTAAAAAGCATCAGATGTGGCAGTGTCTAGAGAGTGGCACATTTGGGATATGCTGAGTTGGAGAGGAAAACTATTGCAGGAAAAGTGTGTGCAATTTTGGATGTGTGGTGTTGGTGCATCATGGGGCAAAGAGAAGGTAATTACCTTAGTGTTCTGCAGAATCACACCTGCRGTTCTGTGCTCAGCAGCAGGTGCCACGTGTGTGAGTGATGGTAAAGACTGGGCAGAGGGGGAATTCGCAGAAAAATAGCACAAGTTTTAGGAGACTGAGGAGACTGCCTAGCTTTCCTCAGAAATTCTCGTAAATACACGGAGAGAATAAATACAAGTGTTATGGAGTGAAGTTATTTTGAATGCTGTAAGTGCTTCTGGCTGGAAGTAATGGGAAAAATACTGTTTTGAAAACAAATCCTAATAAGGAAATCCCAAGAGAAATTTCTGGTATTGAGATTTTCATGACGTTCTGTAAGTCTACTATGCAAATTTTAAACATGTCTGGAAAAAAGTCACACATGTACTATTAGAGTATAGAATCTAAATCAGTGAATGAAAGATATGATGATTGAGTGGAGCTTTTCTTTAACTGATAACATTTGCTCAGTGACACATTTCTCATTCAGCAGTAGTGAATTAGAAAATGTACCTGCAGTCAAATGTTTGGGTTTGGAAAAAAACGTATGAGTGGCTTGGTTTTCAGGTGCTGAACTCCCAGTACTTACATCTTAATTCTACATTCCCTGAGCAACTCAAGGTATTTGAGTTCCAAATTATTTCAGCAGGATTTGTGGGTGTCTTGGGACCCTGGTTACAGTGGACTTACATCCAGCTTCAGTGGTGACTTTCAGACGTGATTACTCTGTGGTGCTACATACAGAATTTTTACCAAAAAAAAGGAGGAAAATTTAGACTCATAAATTGATTGCTCACACTTAACAGCTCAAATACAGAATAAAATCATGGAGAAAAATTACCTCTTGCTGTTTTGGCATCAGAGATTTCTTTTAGTYGCCACTTTCTTTGTTTAATTTGCTCCCTGAAAGGCCATCAAGCAAGTACAAAAATAAACTTTCCCCATCTTAAAGTTAATGCCCTTCTCCTTTCCCATTTGATGTTTTATTTTTTACTTATTGAAGTATAGAATATAACAAAATAACTTTAAGAATCRCCTTGTCAGTAATACAATCCTAGCTGTAAAATACCAATCAAGCCAACRTTTGTTCTGTTCTTTCCAGTTTCCACGAATGCTGTCAGGGTATTATGAGGATTGACTSTCCTGCCTATTGCTATTATAGTTCCTGTTTTGTTTGCTTGCGTTTACTGTGATACCTGAGAGCCCTGCTCATGCAACAAAACTCTGCATGCAGRTGCACAACACAAGATGGATCTCCTCTTGGTGTGTTTGTAGCAAAGATACTCTCACTAGCCCCAAAAATCAGCAGAAAGGAAGAGAGAGAGTTTCTCCCAGCCCCTGGACACTCTTATGTCACTGGAAACAATTTCCATAGCCAAGTGTTCCCACTTTTACCAAACGAAAGCTCCTCATCGGTCCATGGCTGTAATGAACTGAGATTGCAGAAGGCACACACCCTACTCAGTGCTGCTACTTCAGCATCACGGGAGCAGGGACAAGCACAGGGACAGAATTGGTTTTTGGTTTGGTTTTGGCAAAGGGAAGGCTGGGAACTTAGGTGTGAAATTGAATCTAAGCAGGCTACCCATCTGCTATCAAAGAGCAAAGGAAAAATGCCCATTGACACAGCTGCCCAAAAAAAACGTTAGATGGAAGACGCATAATACTGGAATCTGCATCAGAAAAAAACATAATTTGTAAATTTCTTCATACACTACCACATTTGTTAGTGTAAGATCTGCCTCAGTAAGGAAGGCCTTGGACTGCAGTGCCTTTCTAAATTAGGGCTGTGAGCATCAGGCAATGACTACTGAAGCATCACTTAGGAACATGAGATCTCCCGTGTCAGTGAGGCTAATCCCACGTAATCCCAGAACACAAATCAGATTCTCAGTTTATCCAAGGTAGCCATTTTTACCCTGACACATTACATCATGTTTCCAAAAACTGACTTTTATTCCAATCTTTGAAAAGTGTTGATGCTCCACATGCTCCACGCAAACGCATTGCTCAGTATCTTTGTGGAACRTGTTCCTGGGATTGTCCATGCAAGCATATTCATTACCTTAATTGACTATTGGCAGCCCTATCCTCAGTTGAAGAGAGAGAGTTGAGTGATGTTATGCCTTTTTATGGGTGAGAGAAAAACAATTGGTCGGGGTCTAGAAAACTTTATCAGCACAGCTGTCGTGTACAGTTGCCAGGAGCCCTCCTTGTCCCATGAAGGATGTTTCCCCACTATAGAAGGCTGTATTTCTTTCCTTTCAAAGCTGTGTTGTTTGTAGACTCAGCCCTACTGCTCTGCCTTGTCCTTGCTCATAGAAAGCAAATTAGCAATCAGAGCATTGCCTGAAGGAATTTTAGCCTTCAGGATGGTGCCTGGGCTTTGTCGGATGCTTTGGGGTRAAAACATACATTCCTATATTATTTCTTAAATGTGTTTTCCATCTAGATGTGGCTTTATCTCAGGCATGCTATGAAGCTTTTRTTCCATTTGCCTCATGGCACTGATAATAAAAACTACATGATAATAGAGCAAGACCTKTGTGTTTCTATGGTCCCACAATAGCTRYSTGGGTTTGGCTTGATTTTMCAGGACTCAGTAATTATTAAACCARTCTCACAYTTAGRAAAAGTCATRGAATTTCGGACTTTATGTTTACAGATCAAAGGTTAATCTTTAAACCAAGGTTTGTTACCATTTTTAAAGCCTCTTGTTTTCATAATATGACTTACTTCTTTCTCTTGTTATTCAAAGGACAAACCAGATAAYTGATTAGGAAATAGCTTTCTTCTTCAGCCAGTTTTATGTCTTTGTTTAGTCATTCTTGCGTCAAGGACCGTGCAAAAGCCTTGACTCACAGACTTTTTTGTTGCCACCTCTTGTTCTGCTGGTGCTGCCTCGCCTTCACCACAGATGATGCAAAATCTGCAGAAATAGCTTTGTGCTCTTTAATGGGCCCACCACTTCCCAAATTTTCATTAAGAACAAAATTCATCCCATTCTTGTAATAAGAAAATTATGCAAATAATATTATATGCTACATTTCAGCATGAAAGAAACCATCCCATTTTTCCCATTGCCTTTCCTCAAGTTATCTACAATGAATGGCTGGTTTGTTAGCAACATACTTTACTGATGCTGGGCAGTCTCCTGGGTTTGTCAGTGAGGTTCAGCTGTAGTTGTTTTATCTACTTTATTAGAAACTTCCTACTGAAGAAAATCATAATGACAGCTCACTTCCCCAGGCTTGAGAATTATCTTCAGGCTATCTGGAATCAGCATGGAGACTTCAAATTTTCCTGGGGTTTTCCAAAGTGACTATTTAAACATAAGTGTGAGGATCTCCTGCTTGAGATGCTCTCACCAGGATGCAATGCCCTTTCAAAGGCATTACCTGGGCTGGGTACTCAGCACTATGTGAAACTCAAGTCCCTTTGATGAACCTCAGGATGGGCCCCCCAGATTGCTGTCRTTCCTTGAAGGAAATTTTATATTCATCTGTTTAGTGCCTGCATGTATATGTTGACCTTATACACAAATACACAAATATACCTGTGCCTGTGTGAGTATGTGTCAGTGGATGTAGGCAGACASACACAGCATTTTTGAGTCCACCTGTTCATCCAGCATGGCACAGCTGCTTCTGGAGGGTGGGGATTTATATGTTGAATCCAGGTAGCCTGGGTTGTACTTTAGGTCTGCCATCAGTCTGCCAGATGGGTTGACTTTCTCCCACTGAATTTTAGTTCCCCCCTTTATTGCTTCTTTTTGCGCACTTCTTTTCGATTTGCTGTTGAAATGTGATTATATGAAGCTCAGTAATTGTTATCGTATAACTTTTTCCACTATATTTACATGTGGATGGTTAGTCAATAAATCAGTCTGAAATTGATGAGAGATAGTTACTGCTATTCCTAAGCGTAGAAAACAGCAAATAGTTCACGAGTTGTTAGTATATTGTAATAGGCAATTATTTATTAATGCAGCTAAATCAAACATTTGTMTGACCTGCAGTGAGGCTGAATTTGMCRTCAGCTGTAGGACTCCTCTCACCAACTTCACATATGTTAGTGTCAGTTTAGGCTGCTTCTACTGCAGRTGAGAAAAGCCAAAACCCTTGTGAGTACACTTCTTCCCTCCTTTATTAGGAACAAAATATCCTCCATTATCTCTCCCTGGACAGCACTGAGGGTTGGTTGGTTGGCTTACACTGAACTCCTAAYTTGTAATGAACCAATGTAAGTGATTGACATCTTATGCACTCAACTACAGCACATTTGGTGTCTGACAGATTTAGAAGTATTTTCTGAAGAAGATAAAGCCATCAAAGTAACCTTGGGTAGAAATAAWGATAAAASTTGAATGTCATAAAAATGGTGTTAGGTGTCTCATTTAGCAGTAAACTTATTTCAAGGTGGTACAAGAAGCTGTATGAAACAAATACTGGACTGTATGAAAAAGCGTTAAAGGTTTAGTGAGGTAACTTTGGCAGTTTGAAGAATGATGTGTAAACAGTCTTTTGATTTAATCTGTGGCTGAAGTAGATTTCTCATTGTAATTAAAGCCATGATCTGATGTCACCAGTACTTTTTTGGAGCTTTCCTAGAAAAAGCTAAGACCTCAGAAAAGACTGAAGTGAAAACCAGTCTGCATTTTAATTTTAATTTTTTTTTAGTAATTTGTGTGAAGCAAAATTCTGAAAAAAGTAAGAAATGCTCATGTAAAGTTAGTGCTTCTCTCTGCCCCGTGACCTTACCTCACCTTGACAAGCTGAACCCCATCTCCCAGTGGTAGAGGTGGCATCAGCTTGGATGTTTTGAAACTGCCTTAAAGAATAAGCTCTAAAGTTACCTTTTTGAGGAAGGGGGGAATTTGAAGTGCTCCATAGAATTACAGTGACATTTGCAAGTGTGCTYCAAGGAACTGATCACCAGTCTTACTGTAACATTTTTTTTCAGTGGGATTCACACAGTTCATCTGCTCAATTATTCAGCAGCTCGTACTCCTTGTTAATAAATGACATGGTGCTGATCAGTCAGGAAGAATTCCTGTCTCCACTAAAATCCAAAGTAAAACTCCCACAGAATTAAATGAAACAAACAATTTGAGAATCCTATTATTTTATGCTCTCCTTTACTTACTTAAATATTCCTAATTTCCTTGTTGGGCCATCTTTTTTTACCAATGCTACAAACACTACATTGCTTTTCTGTTCCTAAAGCAAAGTATGTTTTCCTGTTCCTAAGAAAAGTATGTTTTCCTATTTCCAAGGAACCTATCTGAGGTTCAAGACCAGGTCTACAGATTCTAGTGAAACTTCAAGTATACAAAACCTAAACTTATACCATGGACTGAAATACAGTTGCTTGCCCATAGCAACTGAAACAGAATGCTCTTACCTCTAGCAAAAGGTCCTTCTGTCTCCTAAGAATTTGTTTTATGAAAGTAATTATTTCTGAAAGCTGAAACTGAAAAGAATGGAAAAAGTTTTCAAGAGTAAACTGCCAGATGTGCTAAGTGGTCAGATAGGAACTGCTGGACATAGGGGATTCCCAGGGCTTGTCATCACTGAGAGCCTTGCTCTAAGCCCATTCAGCAATTAGTGGCAGATTGGCAGAGTTATGGTGATAATATAAAAAATGGTGAGATGTTCAAAATTTGAGGGAGTGGGTGTCCAAGATTTGTGTCACTGCTAACAGAAATGCTGCTTCTCATTTGAGTATCAAGGCAGCATGCTGGTGTGGCAGTCTCAGCCACAGGAAAAGGTGTAACCTAAACCCGCATATTAAGAGACAATACTCAAATAATTTGGTTACAAGACAGAGAACTGTAATGAGTTCATTCATTCCCATTCTCACAGAGCTGCTGCTTTGCATTGTATGTGCAGAGGGGCAGATGTCTCACAGTCCCAGATGGACACAAGCAGCTTTACCAAAAACACTCAGCTGTGTGACAYGTTAAGATCTACTTTACATTGGCCAGCACAACTGTAGATTCCTTAAGGAGAGATTTCGAGAAGATTTGCAGCTCCTGTCTAAACAATATTGCTGGTCAGTGTGTACAAGAGAGCAGAATGCCATCATGAAGAGCAGTTAGAAGGGAAATGAAAAGGGGGAATGGGAAACAGGAAAAGTACAATTTTAAGATAAACCTGAGAAGGGGCCTCACAGGACTGAGGAACTTTGTGGCTAATAGTGCATTCACTTCAGTGGGTGTAAGGCCATGACTGAAGAATCACAGAGCGATGAAGGTTGGAAGGGACCCCCAAGCGTCTGCAGTTCTCCAGTCCTCCTGAATCAAGCAGATTTCATTAGAGCAGATTACACAGGGCTTTGCCCAGGCTGGGTCCTGGATGCCTGTTTCAATGTCCAGCCATCCCCATGGTAATTTTTTTTCTTCACATTGAGTAGGAATTTGATATTGTAGCTTACTTTCCTTATTGTACACTGCAGTATGACTCCCCTGTCAAGTTTTTTCTTCTTAAGAACAAATGTAGGTCTCTCACCCTCTCCTCATGTGCCCTGTGTTCTGGTCCTCTGACCAGCTTGGTGGCCCTGCGTTGGATTCACCTCAGTGTGTCCTTGTCTGTCTTGACTAGGAGCCCAAAACAGGCCACAGTGCTCTAGGCATGGTCTCATAAACACAGGAAGACAAGAGTCATTTGCCCTAGCCTGCTGGCTGCACTCCTGCTAATGCAGTGCAGCCTTTGATTGATCAGGGGTGCCCTGCTGATGCACTCAGKTATGTTGAAGTTCTGAGCTGGGACCCTCGGGACTTTTCTGCCAAGTCAGTTTAAAGGTACCAAGTTTTAGTCCAGCTTGTCCTTTTTGCAGCCTGTTCAGCAGTCTGGTGTTATGTGCAAACTTGCAGAGACCATAAAGGAACTGTGTGCCAGAGTTCTTCATTGATATAGGTAAATTCTCAGTGAAAAGTCTTCATGTCTTCTGAGCAGGATRTGAGGAGTTGCGAGCACAAACAGCTTCGTATTATGAGCTTATAAATAACTGATGAAAAGAACTCCAGGTCACTGCAGGTAGTTCTTTCCTGCAGAGTGAAGTCAGTACCACTTTATCACGAGTCCGTCACTGGATAGAGCATTGGAGGACAATTTCAAAAATCCTACACTTTGGACTGTGTTGCAGGATGGATCACACTTAAGTGTATGGTGTGGGATGTGGGGGGGAAGTGGTGTATCATGTCTGGGACAGCTCAGCTATATGAGAGAGATCTTTAACTATAGATTTCACAATGTTAGTATGGCAGAGGAGGTTATTTTCCWTTAGCTAGTCCCTCCATCAGATGATTTCCAGTCTGATGTCACAGCTGCATGATTTGTGTAACATGTCCAGACTAATCATTTTAGCTTTAATAGTTTCATTTTTGCTACCTGTTGGCTTTATTCACYAAACTTATAACCCTTGGGATGTTGCCAGAACTGCCACATTGTTCTCCTATTGTATGCTCAGAGCCACAGTTCTCAGTATTTTCTTTCCCTTCTTGTAACATTGTGGGAGCCCAGTTGCAATTCCCAAATCCCCAAAAAGTGATTAGTAATTATTGTTCGGTAAGTGCTTAATAGGGAGATTAAGACAGGCCACCAGGTGTTTACACAATAACACTCAGTAGCGTGGAAATTCAGCCCTCGCTATTACATGGTGTAAGGAGAGTAAATGCCTGCCCTTGGAGAAACCAGCAATTATTTTGATGCTTGTATTATACCTCATTTTCTCTAGTAGACTGTGTGGTTCTGTTATTTCTTAACTTTTCATTCCCTGATAGGGATTTGTCTGTGTTTATAGTAGCAGGATTGATCTGTAACCACGAGATCGGTTTCTATTAAAGGTGTTTTTCTTGCACCATCAGTTGGCTGCAAAGCTGCATTTTTAGTCCATCCCTTTGTATCTAACATGACATATTTGTATACAGCAACAATGGAAGGGAGCTATGCTTCACACTGAAGCTTTGAAATAAGTGATAGTGAAATAGCTTAGGAGCAGCACAAATGCTCTTCTGTAACAAATCATATCATTCACAATGTCTCTTTTTTTTCTGTTTCAGGAGGTTGGAAGCATTATCGGAAAGGTCAGAAAATAACTTTATTTATATTCATGTCAAAATATTGTATATCAGTTCTCTTTTTTTAGCCCAGGCTAATGGATTTTTTTATGTTTCTTTAACAGAAAGGTGAGACAGTGAAGAAGATGAGGGAGGAGGTAAGACAAGCTTTGATGTCTTCACTTSCCTTCCTTTCCAGCTCAGAGAACAGGGAGTTCAGCATGTGCAGACCGATGCTGCCATCCAGTGGGCTGATAGTTCAACATCCCCATTCTTTGCAAGCGCTGGGGTAGAAATATGCTGTCCTAGATTAAACATGGTTGTTAATGTAACCTTCTTATGGGGCAGCAGTCTGGAGTCTTTTATTCCCAACGATGTAGTAACCTTCTAATGGGGCAGCAGTCTGGAGTCTTTTATTCCCAACGATGTACCTGCTGCTGCCTTATCTCAGGAACAGCTCACCAGCGTGGTTCTGTGCATCAAACTCACTGTCTCTTTCATTAACATACCAGCATCAGTGCTGCATGTCTTGGCCTCCTGGTAGTCTCCAAAAATATGAAACCAAGCATCAGACTGACACACATCAAGTTTGAGGGTAGACACGAGCTTCAGCAGAGCTGGAGCCACACTTGTATAAGCCAGAGCATTTCTCAGCCATCTCTTGGCAAAGCCTTCATTTTTCAGCTGTGAGGAGTATGTGGGCAGGGTGGACCTGCACACCTGCCATTTGAATCCTTTGAAAAGATTGTAGACACCAAATAGTTAAAATAGTCCATTGCATAAACCTCAGCATCCGTGGTGTCTGCAGGCTTCTTTCCCTGCCACAGAGCAAGCTGTGCTGTCCTCAGAGGAGTGCTCAGGTGGAGGCTACAGACTCACACTGCTCCTGCAAGGCAGCACATCCTACCTGGAGATCCATGTAATTTTTCTACTTTGAAGCAACTGCTGAAAGTACAAGTCAAAGGACAAATCCTGCTGTTTAAAACTTTGGGAGTGCACWGTATAGAAGATGCCTCAAGAAAAGTCAATTTGGCTCTAGTAAAGCTGCAGTGCATTACTGTGTCAGCTGCTTTGTTGTTTTCTACTCAGATAGAAGGTCTGTGGCAGGGAAATGTCAAAGTATTTTAGTGAAGAAAATTGCAGACATCCATCTTTAAATATACACAACAGGGATTTCATTGTCAGGCTGAGCTCCTTTTTTGATGACAAGGGTCTTCACCCATGTTTTCACACATTTGCGAAGACTTAAAGAAAAGAAGGGAAGGAAAAATGTTTCCAGTGTACTACATAAACCTGGCAGTTGATTAAACACATTTAAGTTTAATAATTAATTATGATCATGAGCAGATATCYTTCAATATAAATTGTATGTGCAGATGGGAAGCCATCATGGGARAGTGCTGATTTCTGGGTAGAWMWTCTTAAAGAATATCTGTGATCCTTGCTTGGTCTTTCAAGATAAATATCAAATGTTTTTCCGATTCTGGACAATTGCTGTCATGTATGTGTGGCCAAAAGAGGTTTTATTTATTTGGTTATTTTATAAATGAAGGAATTTATCCATCTTTATATCAGAATGGGRATAAGAGGCTTTATCTCCACATAAAGCTTGGTCCCCCTTTAAATTGCTACCTTCTTCAGTACTTCTTTAAAAGCAAAATGCAACTTTTATTTTGACTTCTCTGGCAGATGTGGCAGGGTGCATGCCATCTTTATGGTGTGAAATGTAACTCTGTCTTTGGGGAAATGTCAGAGACAATTCTGTCATTGGGGAAATGTCAGAGACAACTTAAGGCCTAAAGAAAAGTACAGAACCCTCAATTCTGTGACCATGTCTGTGGCAGAAAGGTTTTCCTGTCGGAATTGTTGAGCTTTGGTTCTTTCATGTTTAGTGTGGGTGCTGTCAAATGGGGAAACACGGTCCCTTGCTGTAGAGCAGCAGCATGCTGTGGATAAGGGCTGGGATACACAGCACAGCCTCTGCTGTATGGTGACCCTGAAGGCAAAGGGCCAGACTAACCCAGGTTGTCTCACATTTGCTTCAGGCTCTGATCCCCAAGAAGGTCAATGCCTGTGGATGGGTTGAGGCTCCAGTGACTTGTTAGGCTGTATTGATGCATTTCCATGCCTGAAACCTCAGGGAACGCGTAGAGTGGGTTTTACCTGAATTGGATGTAATCATTACCTACACCAAAATCCTCTTAAATACACATATAAAAATATATCTATAAAAACAAATTYATAAATATATAAAACCTCCTTGTTTAGAGGTTTCTCTGCACTGCCACAGTGACATAAAGAGGACTGAGTATACCTGAGAGCCAGCCTGGCTTTTCTACCAGACTCCTGGGTTTCTAACTCCATCCAACAGGCTGCTTGCCTTACAGACACAGTAGTGGTGCTGTTTCCTGTCCCAGCACCACTCCTTTGAAGGGTTTCTCYGTGCATGTTGACTGACTGCCTTCACATGAGGCACATCTACAAGGAGCCTTCTCCACTGTGCAAAGCATGACCCCAGTAGAGGTCAAGCCTCACCTTTGGGGCTCCAAACCAGAGAGGGGCATCATTCCTGAGAGATGCTCGTGCTCCCAGGGGTCAACCACCTTCTCTTAAATTCTGCAGGTCTAGTCCTGTTTAAGGTTAACCCTGCAAGAAGGAAGGGAAAAGAATTAATTATTCAATTATTTGCAACTTTGAGTTACAGAGGTTCTGTTTGCACACTGCAAAGAAGGCTCTTACTCAGACAGAATCTGACTTTCAGCAGTTACATCAATTTTTGGAATGGGATCAGCTCATGCTGAAATTATATGATGTTGGGGCTGCAGTTGTAGGGGAGTGTATTAGATGCCTCAAGGTATTCCTTCCCAAACTATATCCTGATCCTACTTAGTTTGCTCCCTGGGAAGTATAACTTGGGAAAATATTTTTTTTCCTTTTGACAGAGTGGTGCTCGAATCAATATTTCAGAAGGCACTTGTCCAGAGAGAATTGTGACAATAACAGGCCCAACAGATGCAATTTTTAAAGCTTTTTCTATGATTGCACTAAAATTTGAAGAGGTAAGCAAATATTTTTTTTTTCTCTTCACCAGCTGAAATACAAACACTGTTTGAATTTTCTCATGTTTGCTTTAATGTTAAATAGGATTTGTKTAATTCCATTTAATAGCAATAAAAGTGGTTATATTTTTATAAATGCTTTTGGCAGCAACRCTGAAGAAAAATAATGGGTCAATTTACAAGATGTTTGATCATTTCTTTTGCTTTTTGGAGGCTTCAGGGAAAAGCAATTGCTTCTAGTAATATGTGCTAATGGTAGGAAAAGTGTCTTGGAAAGATTCTATTCCCATTGTGGGTTTGATTTGAAAAGAATAATTGCCTTTTAACTCTGTTTTTATATGAATCCAGTTGGTATTGATGTAAATGTTATATATGTCAAAATGAATATATAGTTCGTTTAACTAGAAAATTTTAATTTTAAAAACAAACTATATGATTACCAATTACCATATTTAAAGCTTGTCTTTTAAAACCAATTAAAGTAGRGGCACTCAGAGTAAGTAAGGCAAGAGCTCAGTTCACTGTGGAACTAATTGTTCTGTGCAGATATGTATCTAAATTGTTGGAATTTCCTTCAGTTTTATGGACCGGCTACAATTAAATATGGTCACAATTTTAGTGGGGAACCTCACGGAAAACACAGCAGAATACAGGACAAGAACTCTGGTCACTCTGGAGAGGATTTAACTCCCTCTGTTTTTGAAAACCATATGTCTAGTCCAGGCATCCCTCCTGTCCTCTCTGGAGAGACAAATGCCCCTGCAGGAAGCAGTTCACATTCTCCCAATGGAAGAGGCTGCAGACASGTGGGCTGAATCACCTGCAGCAGAAGAAAAGGGTTGGATCTCTCCACAATGGATTACACTTGACAGATGTTAATCCCTTTCTTAAGGGTTCTTATTTCTTCAAGTCAGCGAGGTTAGTCCCCACACCTCCCTGTAGCACAGGGAGATGATGAAATTGGTGAGAGTTCTCAATGTGTGCCTTTATTCACCCATGGCAATTGTTCAAGTTTAGAGCAACAGGACTAGAAGAGAGCTTGTAAGTCATCAGATGCAGTTGTCTTCTGGCATCAGCTGTATGTCTACAACTTGCATCTTCACAACAGGATCAAAACCTAGTTAGAWTTTTTTCTATTTCCTGATACTGGTTCCACAATTCAGGTCTCCAATAATTAGACACCTTTTTTTCACTCCTCACCTGAATTCATTCATGAACAGTTCATGCAGCTTTGTTTTGTCACAGCAATGGCCATTAGTTTAGATAATTCTTGCATTTCCATCCCTGAGGATTCCCCTTCTAGATATATATTTAGAAACTGATTTTATCCCCTTGCTTTTGCCAGAGAAAGTGATCCAAGCACAGTCTTCCAGAGGATGCATTCTCCACCTTTCTCATGACTCTAGTAGTCCCTTCTTCCAGTTAGTTACATTTTATGTTCAGTGTGCCCATAATTATGGGCAGGTTACAAATCAAGTTCCACAAAGGAACTTTGGCATTGTAACAGTCCCTTGTCCTAGTAATGCTGTGCATGCATCTCTCTACCACTGCTGGAAATGCCTCTCCTCCTGCTAGTGTAATGCTTTACCTGGTGGCTGTCCCCCGCTCCTGCTCAGCTGTTTTCATCTCTTCAGTCTTGGCAAACATTCCTGTCAGACAAATTACTTTTTCTTTTTTAATACTGCAGATGTTAATCCCATTTATATTTCTTCAATCCTTCATGGGTTTTCACRTCTTCCTATGTGATATTCCAGTCTTTCAACCTGTTAATAAAATGTCTTAGTTTTGTGTCATAGCACATTTTATAAAAAGCTCGAGGTTTTTTTCTTGCCAGTTATTAGTGAAATAGTAATGATTTTGAGGTTTAAGCCTGCAGAACAACATGACWAGCTCTGTCTAACCCAATTTTAAAACCTCCTGTTGTCATCTCTTTCTCCTCTTCATCTCCARCCCATCATGGACCAATCCCTGTTTCTTCTAGTTTCAGAGGTAGCTTGGTGTACARTGCCATACCCTCCAGTCCAGAGAGCCCTGCAGAGATAGGTGTCTCTGCTCTCTACAGGAGAAACATGTTCCACATAGGGCCTTATCCTGTAAAATGCTGTGAGAGAATCATTAGCACAGATAATCCCTGCCACTTCCCACCAAAATGAATACCCAGTGGAAATAATACTGCATTTTTCATAAAAACATCAAACACTGCACAGCATCAGATCCCACCACCCAACAYGGCATAGTCTTTGAAAGTGCTGTAGGTAGCAATAAGCAAAGAAATCTGAAATTTGGGCATCTGGCTGGATTTTTCACTTATTTTCACTTGCAGGTTTTAGAGGGTAGTCTGGGCTCTTCCAATGACACTGATTATAGGAGCAAAGGAGTATTGGCACTGCCTGTAGATGAAGTACTATTCTGAAATATCTGTATTTAGTTTTAACATAATTGGTTTGTGGTATATTTAAAAGAACAGCAGTAAAGAAATATGTCTCATATAATCAGTTAGTTTTCCTATAAATCTTCCTGCCAATGAAATGAGGTAACTGTAACATTATGGAGGCAAAATAAAGTGCTGGTTTGGAAATAACAAATTAGCTAGCTACCATTTTTCATGCATATRTTTTTGCTGGAGATTTCTTCAGCCATTTAAAAAATTCAGTCCAGCTCTGATTATTGCAGTTGCATTGAAATGGAAGAAAAAAGATGCATATGTGAGACTGCTGCTTTGAAGGCTTCTTTTAGTATTTATTATGCATGCCCACATGAAGACCTTGAACCTTTTATTTCAACCCTACAGCTGTATACCTGGGAATAAGCAGGTCTAGGAGGACATGGAAACCCTGGAATGCATTTCTAATGTCTGTAAAAATCTCAAAACATGATAGATAGAAAAAAATAAGAAAGGTTGTGCTCTCATGGTGGTTGCTCTGCAGCCTTATATCACTCTGCTTTGACAGCCTTCTTAATGGAAGTTGATTTCCTAGCAGTCTTATGATGAATTTACAAGCTAGGTAGGTGTTTTCATAAATACCTGAAGTATTCACTGCACGGGAGAAAGAGAATTGTTAGAAAAGGACACTAACCAAGGCAGGCCACTGKAATTGCAAGAAGGGACATTTTAGAGTGGTCATTTCTGGACTGGAGCCTGAGAYCTGAGAAATGGCAGCTGTAATTTCATTTATGAGTGGGGCAGCTTTAGCTTTGCTTGTAAGTCTGTGTAATCCTCCAGAAACACATGGTGGTTAAGCCCTGGAATAACCAGCATGCACAACTCGGTAGTCAGACCTTCTCCATATAAATAAGAAAAGGTTTGTAATCCTTGCTCATCTTCAAACATAGGTGAAGACCTTGCTCAGCTCTAGGAAGTAGGAGAAGATAAAAGGAAGGTGATAAAAACAATCAGAATGATACCTTATTGCCAAACATTAATTCTTGGCAGAACGACTTTGGTCAGTCGTGTGATGGTCATTGCCAAGTGATGAGCCACCTCACAGAATCCTCCTTGCTGTGAAAATTGGCAGGGTCAACATTTCCTTGAAAACCAATAAAGAATAATTTTGGTATGTTTTTTTTTTTTTCCCTGGAGTTTTGGTAGATTTCTGAGCTGCCAGGTTAGCTTACCTTGGGAAACCTTACGTGCTATGACCCTGGGATGCCAAGGGCTGGGGATGAACTGCTGGTTCTCCCAGCACTTCCAGGCTCCCAGTTCGCCTGTCTTGCTTGAGGAGCAGCCCACCAAGCAGGGAGAAAGCCACGAGCCATGCAAGATTCAGCTGTAGTGTTTGCCACAGCCCTGAGGAAATGGATGCAATGCCACAGAAAGTTTGAGGTTAAAGGAATAGGAGTCTCCCAGTTTGAAAGGTGACTGTTCTGTGGGAAACTCTCCAGCCATCCCTACTTGGAAGCGTGCAGTTCTGAAGGGGATTTTTTTCTTCTCATTTCTCCTTTGTCATGTTTTTAAGCTGGAACAACTCCTTTATGCATTCCATCCTGCTGTGCCTGCATGTTTGGATTTTGCTCTTMTTAAATGATGAGAACAAAATAAAGAGAACAGTGGCTTCCAGTTCTTGCAAAGTGCTTTTGAAGGCAGGAGCTTCAGTGAAGGCTTTGAGGCAGGCCACATATAATATGGGAAGTATCATTATGAGGGCTGTGCCATGTGGCTGAAGAGGATTATTTACCTGCATCTGGATGATCATGTGCCTCCACCTGACACAAACATGATACAGTGAGATGGCATCTTGCAGCTGAAAAATTGGCATAACTTTATCTCATATACACGGGTKCTGCAAAATTCTGTTACCCCCTGGCTTTATTTTGGATTGCAATCTCTCACTGACACAGGCACTAAACAGAATGTGAGTTATTACTGGTTGGCAGAGGAATACTGGCACATGCAGCAGTGCCTCTTTCCATTCAAAATTTTGTTTTCTTCTCTTTTAAGCTAAGTAAGGCTATGCTAAGGCATTTCTTGGATGGAAAATGCTTCCATCACAAGTGGGGAGATTCTGTAGGAATCAGTTCTGGTGTCACTGGGCTCCCATACTAGTTCAGTGAGATGCGCAGAGTTGCCTGAAGTGCTGAGTAGTTTTGTKGTTGRTTAGGTTTTTTTATAATTTGGRGTCCTGATTGCACAATATAGGCACTTTTTTTTTAACAAGTGATGGTCTTTATAAGCATAGGGAATCACATCAGTTCTGTCTGCTGTAACTCTTGTTGCATCATAAATGAGTTAATATGAAATGCACTTTTTCTCATTCCTCTCCTGATCTTTTGGGTAACATTTCTGTGGAGAATGTAATAGCTGTGCTGTGCCATCTCACAGGTGGATGAGCAACTTCCCAGCTCATMGCTAGTGTTGATGAAAAGCTCTTAAATTCTAAGGAGTTGGACAGTGCTGTTTATTTTTGTGATCCTAAGCTCTCAATTGTATCTGTTGATCAGCAGGAAGATAAACTTTATCTTGTGCTCTGTTAGGAAGTCTTCACAGGGATTGTTTTGTCTTACCTACAAGATTTTGAACAATCAAAATATATTTAAAACAATTTAAACCTTGCAACAAAAAGTATATTGAAATGCTTATGGGACTGTGTAGTGTAGTCTCTTTGAATAGTGGGATACATGGATATGTTACATTACCTGGACACAGGCACTTTGCTGTTCTGCTGAGCTTTATACTCTGGTTATGTAGCCATGATGGAAAATATTTTAGAAATTGTGTAGTGCTACAAATATTTATGGACCTGCTACAGAAAAGAAATTAAATATATAGAGGACAGCAAAATATTTATCAAAATCAACTGATTTTCTCTGCTTCAGATTATTCACAGGTTCTTTGTCATTCCTTTTTTTAGCTGTTTTCCTTAGAATAAAATCTGAGAAGAAACTGTGTGAAATGTAAAGATATATTATGTAGTATAAATGTTCTGACTGAGGTGGTGAAAAGGAGACTAACACAGACTGAAACAGGATTTGTAAGCCTGTGAATCCAAAAGCCTCTGTCTTTTTCATCTGTTTTGGCTAGTCTAATGACAGACACCACCTCCTCCTCCTATTCCAGCCTCTGGTCCCACAGCATGAACCTTGGAATGCCAGACATCCAAAGTGTTCCCTTGGCACAAGCTGCCTCATGCTTGTAGGGAATCACTGTGATGGGCTTTCCTTAGCAGAAAAACAAGCCACAGCTGGTGGCACCCTCCCCAGGTCTCCACAGACAGCCTGGGCATTTGCTCTGAGCCCTTCAGTGCTCACCAGGAGTGACAAATCCCCCGCTAATACCCACTGACACTGTGATTACAGGACATAAACGCTTCGATGACAAACAGCTCGGTGACAAGCAAACCRCCCGTAACACTGCGGCTCGTCGTCCCAGCAAGTCAGTGTGGATCCCTCATAGGAAAAGGAGGCTCCAAAATCAAAGAAATCAGGGAGGTAAGTCTTGGGATGTCTGCTGGGGACACTGGCTAACTCAGCATCCTGCTGAAGTGGGCCCTGCTGGCATCACCTGCTCTACTTCGGAGCATGTATTGGACCAACAGGAGCATGTATTGACTGAAAAACCTGGAAAAGCCTTGCTCTGGGAGAAGCAGGAGGTCCAGCACAGCTGGCCTTGTACCTTCCGTGACACTAAAGACTGGATGTGAAATAGAGAGACAGCTTTACAGTGTATAAATCTTAGATGCACCATTAATCAAAGCAACAGTGACTGAAATGGCTCTTCAAGTTTCTCTTCAGGCATAGTCTCCTCCCCAGCGATACTCAGGTGACCCAAGTCAAAGAGTTGTAACATTTTTAAATTAGTTACCACCCTTACAGTAAGAGAAAAGCTCAAGTAGTACTGGAGATTCCAAGTTAGTAGATCTACTTTAAAAAAAATGTAATTTTCTTGCTTCTTGCCTGTTTCTCCCTGATGTCACTGGTCCAGTGGTATCCTAATTTCATGTATTCCAAACGCATACTGATTTTTTTTAGTCCAGACTTCAGCTAGAGACGTTCATTCAGTGTTCTAGAGCCTCTTTTTTGTSACCAAAAATGCAAAAAGTACCATGCAATTTAACTCTTCCGTGCATGTCTGTAACAAATATAGCACATGGGAAGCCAAGGATCTGGTGCTTGTAGTCACTCATAGAAGAAAATCAGGTACATGCTCAGTTATATTGAGAAAATACGAATAGGAATATTCTGGAGGAAGTGACAATATTCCATCCAAATTTGAATTCGTTCCAACATGGTTAGAATGAAGAGTATTAAATACTAAGATAACAYGTTGATCCATTTTTTAAATTTGCCTGTGTCAAAGCAAAAGGCTTTTGACAGGCTCTGCAAAGTTGAAACTCCCTTTTTTGATCTAAAATGTGAATTCAAGATTSACAGGTTTTATGGATCTTTTAAACTGATTTCTTAGTTGTGTTAAAATAGGAGCAGGCATGAGTGTAGACTATATGCTGGTGAGTGCTTAGCTCTAGGTTTTACAGCTGTCCATACTTTGGATTTTGTATTAAATATTGGTAACTTCATTCAGAGCACTGTGGGAATGTGTTCGGGACATAGGTTTTTAGAGGTGAGATTGGTCTGTTGGTTAAATGAAATAACTGAAGTGATCATCCTGGTGAGCATAACTTCAGAGGCAATTACCTGCAGTCTGGTRCAAGGAAGTAAAAGGATTGGTTTTGGCCAAATAGATGTTTTGGTAAGGCTAATGTAGTGAGAAGTCACACTGCAAATCTTCCTAAACATAGGAGTAATGGACAAAATATTACTCATCTCTTTCTACTGACATATGACCAGAGTCAGAGAACAAACAAGATCAGCACTGGAAGCAGATGCATAAATGACTCTGGTGTTTGGCAGTGTTTTGTGCTGGATGTACAGATACCCAGGAATATAAATTAAAAAGCAAATGCCAGGAAAGAAGGGGGGGAAAGGGAGCATCGAGCCCAAGATGTGGTGCAATTTCATCATCACACAACACACTGAGCAGTTGCAAAAGGGATGATATTTTGTRTTCAGTCATGCACCTCGGAACAGCATGTGGGGTTGCAGTACTATTTTCAAGATAACATTATGAAAAAAAAGAAAGAAAAAGCAGGAGGGATTGATCAAATTATGGTGAAATTCCAAAGGCTATTACAGAGGATGGAATTGATACTTTGGTCTTAAACAGCGCTAATGAACAGAAGAAGCAATCAGTGCATTCATCAGTCTTTGGAACGAAGGATAACATGTGTTGTGTATAACCAGCAGGAAAATAAATTAACTCCTTGCTGACTGACACAGCAAGGTTGGTTAGTGGTTACTGAAAATACTTTTCTTTAAAGCCCAAAATACTGCASAGCAGTAAGAGTCAAGAATAGACCTGTTTTACAGTACATTAAAGAGCTTAGTCAACATCAGATGCCTTGATTTTTCTCTATTGACTGAAAAGGTCTTCCGTGTTTGTGTAATAATACAAGGGTGTCAAGGGTTGTTTGGGCCTCTCTCATTTTCTTATTTCTTTGTTTGTTTGGTTGTTTTTTTTAACTAAGACACACTACTAGTGCCAAGATCAAATTTAAAAAACAAAGCAAAAAAAAACCCCAAAGTGGCTCATTACCTTCTTGGGTTCATTAATGAGCTAAAAGTTGATGATATGCATATATTTAATCAACACTAATTATGATTTAGAAGTGCTTCTGTACCACATAGCATAAGGCAGCCCCATATTTCAAGAAGACGCACAAGTCAGCCGTCAGTAGATTAAAGAGTCCTTTGTCAGTAAAGAGTGACTCATTTGATTAGCCAAACTACTTCAATTATCAGTATTTTTTTCCTTTTATTTTTTTTATTATTGAAGAGCACTTCATTTCACCCTTTTTACTTTTTAGTCAGCTTTGCAACTGTCTTTGAGAGGGTTAAAATACCTCTCCTGAAAATCAGGTCACAGTTTGATTCATTAACAGCTACTGAGGACAAACCTCCCTAGGGTGATGGTGTTGGCAAACTGGCTTGAACAGGCAAATCCATGTTCTGGGTATAAGTTTACATATGTGCTCTAGTGCTGCCTCGAATAAAGAACGAAACCTTTTCAAACAATGTTAAAATGATAATATAAAAGCAAGTTGTTAATGAAAGCTTTCATGAGCACAAAATGTGGGTATATGCACATGTGATACAGTATTTCTACAATTTTTATAAGGTTAATTAGTTCATGTATCTAGCCATTACATGCAATAAAATATCAGTTACCCCCATTACCCACCCCTTGGTCTGCCCCTTTTAAGTTGTTCCAGGGGCGTCTTTGCTCTRTTTCTTGTTATGTCTTAAGTTCTGGTTGCAAAATGAAATTTCCTTGTTAGAGGTTCTCTTCTTGAAAATAAGACTGTATTTCAGGAATGTTAAAAGGGTTATCTTATTATTCTAAAATCTAAGAGAAAGGGTAAGAAAAGTACCAGGAGCTATATATTAAGAATTCCCAAAGCTACAGATATGAAAAAAAAGGCTAAAAATCTTTAGACTTCACTAGCACGTGTGTGGCAAAGAGAAGATAAAAAGTTCAGGCGTGCACCCCCTCACTTGCATCAGTGAATGACTGGAGAGGTGCCACTGCCTGCCTGAAGGTGACAGTGTCTTTGCTCTGTCTGTGCTGAAGTCCACAGGAGCCCAGGTGCAGGTGGCAGGGGACATGCTGCCCAACTCGACGGAGCGYGCGGTGACCATATCCGGCACTCCCGACGCCATCATCCAGTGTGTGAAGCAGATCTGCGTGGTGATGCTGGAGGTGAGTGCATGCCCAGCGTGTCCCCTCTTACTCAGGAGATGCTCCAACACATTGTTAATAATTGTCAGTTGCCATGGGTTCCCCTGGGGTGCTRCCTGCCCTTCCCGTGCCAGCGATTTACAGAGGGCTCTGTTAAACTCTGCTTTTCCTAGTGTTTGAGCACCTCTGGCAGCAGGGTTGAGCAATCAAAGGCTGTCAGGACATTGTCAAACAATAGCCAGGTCCAGCACAGAGCCTCAGCCACTCTGAGAGAAACATATCTAGTTCTGATGCAGAAGAGGGCAGAAAATATCCAGGTCTTGTTTAAAATTGAAATAATTCTGACCAGCCAGGACTTTTTTGCTTCCTTAGGGTCAGGTCATTKCATAAGGCCTGAAAGTTTCATTTTGATGGTAGTTTATTAGCCCTTAGATTAAATGATGCAAAATTAATTTATATAAAAATCTTGGCATTTCAACCATTGCTCAAAATGCCCATAATTTCCAAACCACTCACCATTTTCAAAATTGTGCCCACATTTCCTGAAATGTCTTAACGTGCTTAACAAAGCTTCATARCTTGCTCTGATAGTGACAGTAATGAAGCCACAGGTGTCACCAGTGCCTGTTTTGGCCATGCAGTCAGCTCTTCAGCTTTTCCCTTGAAGCCCAGACAGGAGGCCTCTAGCTTGCTTTTGGTCTGATGGGGTGGAGGGCAGGGTGGGCTGGGTTGGGCTGGGTTATTGGCATGCTTTGTTGTCTGAGGTGACCAAGACTGAACTTTTTAATATAAGCTCTGCTTCATTCTGCATTTTGACTGCTTTGTGTTTTTGTCTGCAGTCCCCACCCAAAGGTGCCACCATCCCCTACCGTCCCAAACCTGCCTCTGCACCTATCATTTTTGCAGGTGGCCAGGTAAGAGCAGACACCATTTTGGCTTCAGCTGGAAACCACACCGTCCTGGCCCAGCCTCAGCCAGCGCCTGTTAGTTCTCAACTTTTATTCTTTCTTGCCTGGTATAGTATTGGTGTGCTTTGTCTACTATGTGTGCTTACAGTTTGCAGGTCAGGAGAACACTGCATTGCAAACTTAAAACTCTGATGATGTTTTTTTTTACCAAAAATTAACATGAACTTCTGCAAATTGAGGRGTGTCCAAATCAGGAGCTCATTGAGTGGGGCAGCACTGCTTRTTGTAAAGGTTGGTTTTTGACACAYAACTTGCAGCACCACTAGCAGTATRRGCAAWTTAGTATCTTTTCAGAGATGATGAAACAGCAGGAGATCTCTGTTCATGATAAGTGTAATTCTTTTCTGCTAGTTTTCATATTTTCTGGGATCAAATATTCTATTTCGCAGTAASGATTTACACAGATATTATTTCCACTGCTTGTAGTGCCTCGGAACTGAGTTGCAATGGAGCTCTGAGTTGGCTGAAACTACACACATGCAAGTGTAGGTCTTCCCAGCCATGGTTTGGAACAGCCTGATTGTTATCACAAGAACAGTGTTCCTGTTTCTTTATTATGTAAGGAAGTTTTGCTCATTTCCCCTTGATCTTAAGCTGTATCAGTCAGGGTTCTCATCTGCCATTAAAAGCCCACGTGCAATGTGGATCTTCTGTGTCTTTTAGTAATGCTCTGATAGGGGTCTGCAGCATGTGGCAGAGGCRTAGCAGCAATGCTCTGCCATCACCCATTGCAGGGGGAATGCAGCTGTCACTGAAGACAGYGATAAACACAGCAGAGAATATTCCAGAAACACCATGGGAGGGTCACAAGGGGACCTGTGTAGCCGGCAGGGTTCGAGCAGTGGAGGAGCAGTGAGATGCTGCATGCCCTGCCCAACTCAAGGGGAAATCGACCCCATAGACCCAGCCTAGAGGAAGGCAGCCTCTGCTCAGAATTAACATGTGTAAAGCCTCTCTGGCTGTAAGGCACCCCCACCCAGCCAAATCTTTTCCCCAAGGTGATGCCAAGGCTTCTTTTTAACCAATTACCCAGTTACTCACCTGCATGTGGGAACATCTGCTGGCAGATCCCCCCCCACAACCCCATCAGCCCATCCCAGGTCATCACCATGTCACAYGGTGTGGGCTGATGGCATGGACTGTGTCCTACCCCAGGCAATTTGGAGATCATTTCAGAAGCTGGCATTGTTGGTGTGACCACCTGTGCCACCATAGTCTGTTGGTTTATAAGGAACCTCCTGCAATACTCAAGCTGATGCCAAAATGCCACTGCTTCTGACAGCCCTTGTCATGACCTTTCATTAATTTTTTTTGTCTCAGAGTTTTACCTTCTACTCTGTAATGATACGTTCTGATGTGTATACAGATTTTCATCACCTGAATGGAGTAGCTTTCATCATGCTCAAGCCTACTGCTCTTAGTTGTTGCCATCAAAATAAGAAATCTGCTTCCTTGGTGATCAAAGTTTAATTGAAATGTAAAATAATTTGCCAGAAATTGGGCTGTGACTGAAAGTTTAGAAAAATGTATATATGTATAAGTTTACACTGCAGTGCTTTCCTGTAAGAAGTCTGTCTGTGTGTGTGTGTGTGTGTGTGTGTGTGTGTGTGTGTGTGTGTGTGTGTTTATTATATTTATGTATTTGCAGCAGTCCATTCTACCAGTGTGGTAATTGCCACTGCCTTCAAACACTGTCTCTGCATAGAATTACTCAAAAGTATTGAAACTGTTTGGTAGAGTGCACTGAGCAGTTTGTATAAATAATTAAAAGTGTCCTATTTTCAGGTCTAATAGCTCTTGTCATCTTCAGTTTTATTACTTTAAAAAGTGTCTCGCTTTTCTAATGCAACCTTGTTGATGTGAGAAAGGGTGTATGAGGCAGACACCTTCTGTGTGCTTTGAATTTCTGTGTGCTCTAAGCAGACTTTTCTAAAAAATGTTTAAGGTGTGTTTGGATAAYAGTATGGAAAGACACTTTAACCAAGTTCCATAAGTGGAAATTAATATCGAGAATAAAATTTTTATCATTGCTGTTAATTACATTTCAGCTAAGCTATCAGAAGTTATTTTTCTWTTCTAAATTACATCGTGGCTATCTTGAAAGGTTTTGGCTTGTTTAACACTTAGTAAAATAAGTCATATTAACAAAAAATCTCTAGTTTTCCTTAACAAATTGGGGTCTTCCACTTGAAGTATTGCTTTTAATTCTCTTGTGCTTCTTTGATTCTGGATTGCATAATAAAACAAATGATGGCAGTGATCACTTGTTCATGGGGACTGGAACCTTTTCTTGTGATATATAAACCATCAGTGATGGCCTTCCCCTATGGATGCATGTTTGCCCATAAGCCTCCCATTGAGCCTGGTGCACACACTTCTCCCTGAAAACTGCTCATGTGCATAATGCTTGCCAGATTATGGCCTGGCTTTGTAACTAATTTAAAAGCTAAATGAAATATTTCTTCTCCAGAAGGAAAATTCTGCTGCAGAAATGTGTGTCGTGCAGTTGAGACATTAAGGGTTTTAATATCCAAACTCCATTAAATGAATTRTTTTATCCTTAGCAGAGGATTCATTACTTCCTAAGAGGCCTTTTGTCAAATAAGCATTTTGCAAACTAAGCTAATCAGCTCTGTTCCTGTTTATAATTCTCACACTACAAATATTTATGTTATAATTTGTCCTTCTCCTTTCCTGCCAGTCTAAATACGAGCACATTAAATTTTTCTGACATGCCATTCATATGTAATAGAAAATCATAAACTCTCTGTAGGTTGGTTTTTGTAGGCTGCTGCAGAGTTGAACARGACAAGGGGCTGGACTAACTAGTGCCAGGCATGCCACTGTATCCCTCCTCAGTCATGTGCTTTTTTGTCCCCACACCTCACCCCAGTGCTGCCAGATGATGCCAGAAACTACACCCCTTGCACTGCTCTTGTGGTGCAGTGGCTGGATTTGGAGGGAGGATATTTGTATTGTTGATAACCAAAGACAAGACCACCCACCACACTGGGGTGTCCATGATGGTCCTGTCTCCAAACTGGCCCTGTGCCCAGGCACTGCAGGACACGTTGCCATCRTGCTCAGCTACCCACTGGCACGGCAGCCTGGGCACCAGCCCAGTGAGGTGCCCCAGGGCACACCTTTGCTGGCACTCAGCATCTGTGGCTGTCCACAGCCAGACAAGGTGACTCAGAGCTGGCTGGCACATGTCCCTGCACACACATGGCAGTCAGGAGCCAGAGGACAGGGCAGGGCTTCCCCTGAGCAGGTTTGTCCCCTCCTCACTGTGCCCCTTGCTGCTGGGGCATCAGCATCTCCCTACCTACATTGGTGTCACTGGGCAGAGGAGTTACAGGAAGGGGAAATGGTCACTCCCTGTGCTCCATGACCCCTTCAGTGTCCTCAGGTCAGCTCCTGGCAGATAGAGCTGGACTAAAGAGGTCCTGAAGGCCAAGATGATCAGAGCTCAGAGAGTAGTGTTGGGCATCCCCTGCTTGCAAGGGGAGCACAGGTGGCCTGACAGAGCCCTTTCTGTACYGTGCCCAGGGTTATCAAGCAGCACAAGACAATTAAACTTCACTCAGCATGGAAAGCAGTGCGGGTGGCATTTGCTACGGGGGACAGGAGAAGCTTTTTTGAAGRGAACAGAAACGCTGCTTGTCCCGCCTGACTAACCTGTGTCTTAACTGTGCTTGTTGTTTCCAGGCATTCACGATTCAGGGGCAGTATGCCATCCCTCATCCAGACGTGAGTCCAGCACATGTAAATTACTCCCTTTTTGTTCCTCTCCCTCTTATTTGTTCTGGGCAGCATTTGCTTTCTACAGTTAGCAATAAAGACATGGCCTAAGGACACCTTTCCTGACCAACTCACTGTATAGCCAAGTGTTAGCCCAGCTGCATCTCTTACCTTGTGTAATAATTGCTAGAAAGTACAATGGCCCAGGAACAAATGACGGTTATCGTGGTCTTTTTTGCATGTGATATATTTGAGTTCTTTTGATATGTAATTCTACAGTAATTAGTTAATATTAACAATAGCCATTACATGTAATAACAGTAGAGATGTCATTTATAACCAGTTCGAGTTTTTTTTTTTCTCTATGGTAGATTAGAATGAATGATTAAAMCTTTTATTTTTCAATATAATTTTAATTAATCCAGTTTTAGAACACGTAAGATGGTTTCTCTGCTCTGAAATAATTCCATTTGATTGGTTAGTTCTAATTTCCCATCCTGCCCTGCAGTTGACCAAGCTTCACCAGTTGGCTATGCAGCATCCCCCCTTTACTCCCCTTGGGCAGACCACCCCTGGTTTCCCTGGTACGTACCCATGACCCCCTGGGGATATCCTTCTTCTTAACAGCTTTGTTTCCCGTGGTCATTACATCATTTTAATAATAAATGTGGTCAATGACCAGCAATCCTTCTGTTTTTACACATTAATCTCTCTTCTTCCCTCCCCTACCTCTGTTACAGTTCCTTTCATCATTACTAAAACATGCTTCGTTTGTTACTTTCATTAATCACAACTGCTTCATTTGGGCCYTTGGCTAAAAGCCCTGAGTTTCTTCTGTTCAGTCCTCGCAAAGTTATTGTGGACCATACAGGATGTACCAGTTRGTTCCCAGTGAAATATTTGGACTTGCTTCTTGTCCAGTTTGGTAACATGGATCAGAGAGAAGCAAACATTAGAAAACAGTTTGTAGTCATGGCACAAAAACACTGATTAAAGAAACTGTGACCTGCTGAGACTTGAATTCTTGTAGAGAATGTCTTGAGAGCATCTGTAATCATCACTGCTGGGACAAGTGCCTCACTTCCTACTAGATAATGCAGATAGAGCTACAAAATGCAATGGAAATTTAGTTAAGGACTTCAAATTTGCTCCATACTTAATAAGGCTGAGGCTGAATTCTTGATTCAAGAGTGTGAAGTCATTTAACCCTACAAAYAAAGTTTTTACTGTACTTCACAACATACTTGGCATCTAAAAAAACTTCACATAACAGAAGTGCATCTGTGCTGGTACATGCTTTGTATGGCAAATAACATTTTATCACATACATCACAAATTCTGAGAGCAACCTGACTATTTAATATTCAATGTGAAATAAGTTTATACAACTCATAAATTAATGTAAACATAAATAAAATGTAGGTGAGTCACTTTCTGGTAGAATATTTATTTTTCATGTATTCTAGTTGGCAATAAGTATTTTTGGCATGTCTTTACAGATAATGCAATAAATGCCAAAAAAAGAGAAAATAAGAGAARGATTCATGACATCCAGAATATACTTTTGTTCTTCATGATGTATCTGATAAARTATCTATGAGTAATACTAAATTGCCTTTCCTAGCTTTGTATTTTCCTTATTCTTGTCATTAACATCCTGCTCTTTAATCTTTTCCTGGTTATATTTGTGAGATGTACGTTTCTGTAATGTTACTGTGTGTTAGAGCAGTAATTCCATTTTCCTAAGCATTTTCCTTTTGTCCACCCAGTTTACAAACAAATGTATGCAGCTTAGAGTACTTTGTCCATTTCCCTTCCAAAATTACCCTTCCCAACATTTCTTCAGCAACTAATCCCACATATAATTTACAAATTTTCTTAGGTTAATTTCCTTGTCCTTTTTTAAGTTTTGTTTTAAATTATTTTTCATAAATACGTATTTTGTTCTGCTAATTGTTCATTTGACATCCACTTTGATTTTCCACATTCTAGAACTCTAGTAGATAGGTCAAATTTCAGCCATCCATTAATTTCTCAATTGATGTGTTTAGAACAAGCTTTGCAAACTGTTTTTAGAGGAAATGCTTCATTTTCTAGAAGCTTTTTATGATGACCCTATGGAATCTCATGTGACATTTGTTGCTTTGGTGGGTTAAAGGTTAATTAAATAAGACTCATTTAAAATTAGTCCAGCCCTCTGAGTTTTGCATCCTTTGCTTTCTTTTCTGTTTCACTAGCAGTTCTCTATTTTTCTTTGCTCTTTTCTTTTCTCTTTCCCCCCTCTCCTTTCTGTATGTTTCCTTCTTTAAAATTTCATTTGTTGTGTCTTGCCCTTCTCGCAAACAGCCGGCGTAACATTTTCCCTCTGTCCCCTGAATAGGACTGGATGCCACTACTCCAACCAGTTCCCATGAACTTACTATTCCCAATGATGTAAGTGGACCAATAGTCCGTATCTCTTTCTCTTCTCTCACCCCTCTGCCGCCAGAGGGGACGCCTCTAATCTTTGATCTGTAAACAGCAGCCCCACAATAAACTGTGCAGCACTCAGTCTGTCGGGGAGGGGTGCGAGGGGTTGATGAAATGCTGGATGGAAGCAGCAGGAGTGACTGTCCCCTCCGGTGCCCCRTGGTGCCAGCGCCATGGGGCTCCACTGGCTTCACGAAAGCCTTGGTTCCCAAAATTCATCTCTCAGGTGGCACAGGTGGTCTCAGCAGAGGGGCCAAAGGGGTGGAGGAAAGTGCAGCCCCATGGGCTGTGTGTTGGGCTGGACTCCTCCATGCCCATCCCCACTGAACCCCACACGGTGTTTTTCCTGAGCGCAAAAGCTACTTAAGTTACATAAAGGTGCAATAACGGTTTATTATATGAATAAAGGCTAGAAACACACCTGCCTCAGCAGCTCTGGATCAGCTGTGATCAACAGGCCCAGTGTCCGTGAGCAGCATGGTGCTCAATCTTAAAACAGCTACTCAGAATCAGCTGACATGCTGTGCATCACATAAAAATGCCTTCCCCTTTTATTCAGTTCCATTGCAAACAGGGTTGGGGTCTTTTTTTCAGTTTTCATTACAAATGAGTCACTTGGAAAATGGAAGTTTTCCCCTCTAGTAAAAAAAGCTTTCAAGCATGAATGAAATCACAAATCTTAATTATAGTACTTAAGAGATAGAATATTGTGCTAGCCCTATTAAACTCAGTGGCAATGATTTACAGTAAGAAAAAGATAGAGAATCACAAAGAAGTGTAGGTGTGAGTATTGTGATTTCTTGAGCTTTCTGTTACATAAAAAGTGCTCTGCTGATCTATCAGTTCCTGCTTTGCAACCCCATTTATAGTATGTTGAGAATTTTTTAGGAGCACCCTCTTTATCCTTACAGCAAAAGTTTCTTGATCTCACTTTCAGACAAATGTTGTTCTTGCCATCAGAGATATAAATCCAAGGTCACTCTTCTGACATGCCTTCTTTTGTGGGTAATAGCAGAGAAAGAGGGGGAGAAAGTTCACCCTGGTTCAGTAGTGCAGTAGAAAATATTTTAWAACCATCAGTTTCTCATCCATGAGGTGTGAAATGCCCCAGTTCAGCACTGTCAGTGAAAAGCAAATGCAAATCCACACGATGCTTTTCAAAGAAATTTCTTCTGGCTACACAAGTGTGTTTTGCTGTTGCTAAAGGAGCAAAGCCAAGGCCAAAATGGAGTTAGAAAGAGCCTGCAGGGGTGTTTTGGGTTAAGATTTCAAACCAAGACAAGGGGCTCTACAGGTGATGAGAGGGAGTTCTGGTGTTTGTGTGGTGTCAAGGTGTGCATTTGAGGACCAAAAGCTGCCCATCTGTGCTCTGTGTGCMCCTGTCTGTGTGTGCACACCCAGGGCTGCAGAGCAGAGGGAAGAACAGGCTCTTGTCCTATGGGGCATCAGGGGCCACTTGGGAATTTTGCAGGAACCTTTTGTGGAGTGATTGTGCGTCCTGACATCCCATGTCCCCAGCAAAGCTACAGCAGGGCTGCTCTCCAGGCAGCCCAGTGCCAAAAGTGTATTTCTGTATATCAGCCATAGTGTGGCCAGCAGGACCAGGGCATATTCCCCCGTGCTTGGCCGTGGTGAAGCCACACCAAACCAGAGTTCACTTTTGGGCCCTACATTTCAGGAAAAACATTGAGGTGCTGGAGCAAGTCCAGAGAAGGGCAGGGAAGCTGCTGAAGGGTCTGAGCACAAGTCCCATAAGGAGCTGCTGTTGGAACTGGAGAAAAGAGACCCAGGAGTGACCTCATTGCTCTCTGTAACTATTTGAAAGGAGACTGTAGTGAGGTGGGGGTTGGTCTCTTTTCCTAAGTAAGTGAAGGAAAAGAGGAAGTGGCCTCTGTTGTTGCACCAGGGGAGGTTTAGATTGGGTATTAGGAAAGATTTCTTCACTGGAATCACCATCTCTGGAAGTGTTCAAAAGGCTTGTGGATGTGGCACTTGAGGACTTGCTTTAGGGGTGAAACGGTGGAGCTGGGTTAATCAGTGGGCTCCATGACCTTAGAGGGCTTTTACAAACTTAATGATTGAAAGAGAAATGAGGATATGAGGGAGATGGAGAGATTTGGGGCAGTGAGGGAGCAGGGTGGGAAGGCACCAGTGCCATCAGTTGGATGCTGTGCATGGAGAGAGGTCGGGGTGGGAGAGGCAGCAGCAGCTACGTGGGCAGTTTGACTTTGCTTTCCCAGTAAACATCTCCCAGTGCCAGTTCAGATGGACAGGCCATCAGTGTGGGACCGTGTTTGTTTGGCTGAAGGTGAAGGAAGCTGCAGGCCCTGGTGTGGAGCTGCAGTGCAGCCCTGAAGCTGCACGAGCCATTCCTCTGCCTGCTCCAGCTCCAGAGATCCCCTGTGCTGCACCAGTTCCACGGCGTTCTTACCATACATGCTTATTTGTGCAAAAGTCCAGTACACATGGGAACACCATGAAACTTGCAAATACTCATGTGCTTTGTAGCTACCAGAGAAGTCAGTGTATGTCTACATGTGCTACAACATACTTTTAAAAACCAAAATAGTGATAAGTGCATARAGCCAAAGCTTCAGTAAGAATCTGATGGATAAAAATCAGATATAAAGACAATAAGGAGCTGAGAGTTGAGCCTGGTCTACATCAAATAGATATTAATAGCCATTTACAAATTACTTAGCTTCATATTAAAATAAATTTTCCTCACTCCCTCTGGCATTTAGGCAGTGACAGAAATATTTTTTTCTGTTATTAATGATTTCTGTAACAACATCATGCTGCCTTCTTCACACAATATGCTGAAAATTGCAGCTAACCTCTTGCTCAATAACAAAGAGACACTGGAGAATTGAAAAAAAAAGGTTACAGAAGATGACCTGTGGGTTTTTTTGGCACAAGGAGAAATGAGGTATGTTGAGGTAGGGGAAGACAGAAGTGGTGTAGAGAAAGTGGAAAGGGAACCATTTTTACCTTGTCCTCACAGCTCAAGGAGGGTACATCAGCTGAAGTTTTGAGGTGTACAGACAAATGGTGATACTTTTACACAACACACCAGCAAGCTCTGCAAGTGACTGCCAYGGCCCTTGGACAGCAAAAGGAGAAACAGGTTCAAAAATAATTTGTCAGACAGATGGACTATGGAGCATAAAGGCAGAAATACCAGCTACTGCTCACGTGGTCTGTAAACTTTAGGTGCAAATTCAGAGCACCAGTGGAAACTTTTTTTTTTTGTAAGGGTGTGCTGTGCCAACGTCTGCCACTGTCAGAGACAGACTTCTGGGCTTGATGTGCATCTGATGCACAGCCAAGTCTTGAGGGAGTAAAAATGGCTCTTCCAGCCAAGTCTTGAGGGAGTAAAAATGTATATGCATATACATGTGCATACTATGTGTATGTATATGTACATGTATGTATTATAGTACAGGTATTCACAGAATCACAGAACGGGTCAGGTTGAAGGGTTCAACCTGCCTAGAGCATATGGCACATGATTGTGTCCAGACAGTTCATTAATATCTCCAGTGAAGGAGACTCCACAGGCTCTCTGAGCAATCTGTTGCAGTGTTCGGTCACCCACACAGTAAAGAAGTTATTCCTCACATCCAGGTAGAGCTTCCTGTCCATCAGTTTCTGYCCTTTGCCTCTTGTTCTGTTGCTTGGGATCACTGAGCAGAGCCTGGTTCTCTTGACACCYTCCCTTCAGATTCTGAGGGACATTGATGAGGTCCCCTCTCAGTCATCTCTTCTYAAGGCTGAACAGGYCAAGTTCCCTCARCCCTTTCTCTAGGARAGAGGGATGCTCCAGTCCCTTAATGATCTTTGTCCTYTCCTGGACCTGCTGTAGGAGCCCCATGTCTCTTGTGCTGAGAAAGCCAGAACTGGACACAGCACTCGAGGTATGGCCTCACTRGGGCTGAGCAGAGGGGCAGGATGACTTCAGTTGATCTGCTGGCAGTGTTACTTATTCATGTTACAAGCTCATGGACAGCTTGTTGTCCCCCAAGACCCCGGTCCTTCTCCACAGAGTTGCTTTCCAGCAGATCAGCCCATGCCTTTGTTGAATTTCAGACAGTTCTGTGCCCATCTCTCTGCCCTGTCGAGGTCTCTCTGAAAGGCTGCACAGCTCTCTGGGGTATCAGCCATGCCTTCCAGCTCTGTGTCATCAGTGATCTTTTCTGCAGGAGGCATCTGCTCCTGCACCTGAGTCAATGATGAACAAATTAAACAATACTGGGCCCATTGTTGAACCTTGGAGGACACCACAAGTGGCAGGCCTCCAACTAGACCTTGTGCCACTCATGAGTGTATTTATTAGTAAGTATAGTGTTAGACTACAGCATATAGTGGGCTTGGTTTGGCTCCTCTCCCAAATGGCCAGAGGTGTTCAGATGCAGTTTGACATGGTTCCATCTCACAGTAAGGCTAGGCAGGTGACTTTATGTAAAATCAAATGCCCAAAATCAAATGTCCCTTGAACTTCAACAACACATCAGCTCTTGAATACTTGGATACTGCACAAATTTCAGTGTAAGGAACATGTAATGAGGAAGGCACCCAGAGACAGCCCAAGCCCCAAGCACTGCTGTCCTTCCTGCATGGCAGGTGGAGTAGTGTGTTCTGCATGAGCCACAAGCCGTATCACAGCTTGCAGAGTGTGTTCAAGCAGACTGTCGTCACAGCAATGAAGGGTGACTTTGGAGAGCTTCAGAACAAAGGTTACCAAACCTCTCTTCCAGACACCAGCATCACYGGTGTCCTTGACCAGTCTGGGCTGAATCCTCACTACCTAACTCAAACTCAGCTAGGAAATGGCACTTTGCACTGACCCACCTGGGTGACAAGTGACATCCAAGCGGCAGCTTTCTGAGTGACCCAGCAGGTGCCTGCTGTGCCTGTGCTCTGGTGCTTTCCTCTCCTGCCCACCTTTGCTCCCCACAGACCATGGGGGTCAGTGAGGCATCAGAAGCAGAGGCTTAGGGATCCATCTGTGCTGCCCACAGGTAGCCAGTGCAGGCACACTGGTGATCACATTGACAGGACAGAGGCTTCCTGGTGAACCTCTCATCAGTCCTCTGCGCTGGCATGTGTAGCCACTCACTGAGAGAGATCCTCGGGATAAGGACAGGGAGCTCAGCAAGGCCCTCCTGTTGTATCAGGATGGGAACTCCTGTGTGCATTTCCTGCCACCCCATTTTTCCCCCCCTCGTGGTTGCTCCTCTTGTGCTCGTCACAGCTTGGTCTCTGTTTCAGCTGCCTGGGTATCCACTCTGGCTTTCTGTTTGTCCCTGAGTGTGAAGCAAGGATTGCGTTGGGAGGTTTTTCTTCTTTTGATAAATTGCCTGCACAATGTGAATCTGCTTTTGGTGGTTCCAAATACTACAGTGCCACAAAGTGTTAACACGTCAGGGCCTGAAGCAGGAGAAAGGGTGGGAGGGGAAGGACAGTCTCTGCATCTTGGCATATCTTTTTGCAAAACAGGCAACATTATCCCAGCATCATCAGGCCTGTAGAGCAGTTTCCACTTTCTACCCATTCTAGCCATGGCTGAGCTTCTCAGCACCCACAGAACAAAAATTCCCCTCCCCACCTTTTAGAAACCAAAACATCTCAGCCTCAGCTGTTGGYTTGGTGCCCACTTGCTCCTGGTGGCTCCCTATGCTGGAGGTGCATCCTGGTGCACAGCATGCACACACTCTCACAGCTCAGGCTGAGTTTTGTTCACAAAAWAAGAATTTTGATAAGTTTCTGTAAAGGAAGGAATCTGCTTCTGCCTGCAGTCAGAGAGCTGTAAATCCCACTGACTTTAATGCACAGCACCTCGCCAAGCAAGACCCACAAGTACCCAGGGAGGTGTAGGGCTGTCAGCGCACTGGAAAGGTGCAGAGCCACACGCAGCAGCTTAGCGTGGTCAGCCTGGCTTTCAGCTGCTGCTCTTGGCTTGCTGCTGCCCCTGGCAAGTCAGGCAGGGCTGTGGTTYGTTTTTCTCAGCACCACAGCACACTGTCATTCTCTGCCATGGGAGACAGTAAAATAGTCTTGAAGGACCAGAGATAAGATACTGAGTGAACCATGGAGCAGCAGAACTGGATGTAGAGGTGTATGATCATGGAGCCGATAGACTGCACTACTGATTCTTTCCAAACAGCAGAGCAAAAATCTTTTTGTTTTGSTACTGAGCTGCTCATAACCGTGTTTTTAGCAATACTACAGATTGCAGTTAAGTGGTTTTTGCTTTTGTCTGTGGCACTAATCTCAGTCTTTGTCCCGCTCCAGTTAATAGGCTGCATTATTGGCAGACAAGGCAGTAAGATAAATGAAATCAGGCAGATGTCAGGAGCGCAGATCAAGATTGCTAATGCCACAGAAGGCTCCGCAGAACGACAAGTTACAATCACAGGATCCCCTGCAAACATCAGCTTAGCACAGTACCTCATTAATGCAAGGTAAGTTGGCTTTGTAAGTGATCATGCTTCTGCGAGATTGCTCTGTCTGCTCTCCAGCAAATGTCTGTCCTGGGTAGATCCAGAAAGTTGCTTTGCAGTGTCCATTTTGCGTAGTATGACTTAATTCCTAATGGTTTGTAAAGCCTGTATCATTAGAACCTGTGTTTGCTGTTGGTTTATATAGAAAGGAGCTTAATCTGGTGCAATTCCAGGTACATGTTGAATGACAAAAGCTGCAAAATCTAAATACTCACATCAGCATTCACCTAAAATATCGGTGGTTAAATTAAATGAAATTACAATCATAAATTGCTTAGAGGAAAATATTTTTCACAGACCCATTTTACTGTCCTAAATGGCAAATATAGTGAAACAGATTGCAAAACAGATTTAATTTACCAAGTGGAAATTGCCACTCAGAGTTGATAAACCARCATTAGGTTGCTGAAGAGGCACAGGATTTACTTTTTCAGAGACAGCACCACCAATTTGTAAGAAGCATTCCGTAATAAGACAGGGTGAGACTATCTGCTTCTCCACTTCTGGTCCCAGAATTAATGAAGGCACTGGCTGTTTAGCTAAGCCATGGTGATGGCTTAGGTCTCCAACATTTTTTTTATGATTATTTAAAAAAATACTAAAATTGATCCCACTTTTATTTGCAATTACACGGAGAAGAAAGTGCAGTGGATATAGTGCTGTCTCGTAGATCTACTTGTAAATGCTGGACTGAGGCAATATATTGTGGGGGAGGGGGAGTAGCTGTGTATTTTACGGCTTTTTTTTCTTTTATTTTCTTTTTTTTTTTTCCCCCACAAAAATACTGTGATACGAATCAAGCTTTGTGTTTAACTATGTTTGCTGTTAAGGTAGTACAAAGTATGTGATTTATGTGGGGGCTGCAGTCACAGCAGGTCTGCAGCTTCCTGTGGTCCAGCCTCCTCTCCATCCCAGATCTTTAGTGCACCACCGCAATGGTTGGAGTGGAGGATGAGAATGTTTGCGCAGCTCTGTGTTATAGCAAACAAAAATACTGCTTTTTATAATTTAGTCTGAAAGCAGCTTCTTAGGGAAAGATATGTAGGGGTGGCACTGTGAAAACTAAGATAAGCCGTTTCCAGAATATTAAAACAACCTACAGCTCTTTTGATTTATATTCTTTGTAGCAAATATAAGTCACTTCCATAAGCCCTGTAATCAAATAAAAATGTGTTCCCTCCTTTAACCCTTAAGGATATGTTCTTCTCTTGGTGTTCAGGGATTCCCCACACATCGAGACGAGAATAGACCCCTTCATTTTTAGTTGCACAAACACCATATGGCATGCATCTGGATCTCGGAAGATAACAATTTAAGATCTTCAAGACAGCTAAAGCATGCAAATAAAATAATGCACTTATTAATGGAGTTGCAGTGAGCTGCTTACCAGAGACAGAAACTCTGGTGAACAAAACTGTTTGACTCACTTTAGGAAAGCCTGTGAACTCTCACACTTCTGTTGATTACTGTTTAATGATTCTTTTGATGGAATGGGATCTGTATGAGGTYTTTAAATATACTTTCGCAAAGAAGAAAACTCCTCAGCAATCACATACCACGGATCTCTATCGATACCCTGTGAAACCAGAAACAAAGTATTTTGTTCCTGTTAAATTTCTAGATAGAAGTTACTTGTTACCATCGTCTACAATAAACMATCATATATTATTATGTACCATGTGTTGGAACTGTATTTAGATGAAGTGACTTCATTTGTAAATGAAGACTCTTAAAGTAATGTACAATAAATTAAGCTGTAAGGTAACATAGGCAATTAAGGTGGCTTTTTCATTTTAAAAAGTGACACTGCTCCAGACCTGTCCTTTCACACGAGACATCACTGTGAGGCAGGTGGGAGGTTTGCTCCAGTGGGGTTGAGGAGCTCTGGCAGGGCAGAGGTGCAGAGCCACGCTGCTGCTGCTGCTGATGCTGCCTCTGKGTGCTGGGAGTCACTTCTAAACCTGCCACAAGTGATGCTCTCTCTTTCAAAGACGGTGGCATAAAACAGCTTTGGGGAAGAGACGAGTGCAGTACCTAGACTGCCCACAATGTGGTCTGGTACGTGAAAATAATAATTRCAAGAAATAAAAGCCATTTAAGCATTCAGCATAAGGTAGATCTTTTTCTCCCCTATGAGATCTGTTGTTCACTAGAATTGGTTTCCAGGGCCAGTATTTCTGCATAAACCAATGCCTTTCAGCAACATAAGAAGTAAAAAACCACAATTATCTATCCACAGTATTTCTGAAACGTTCTGTGTGTATCTTTAAGCTATCCTCCAGCCAAAGTTGCTATCTACAGAATATTTTATCAGCTTCTTTTAAAACTTTTATTGCAATCTGATGTTGGATATGTACATAGTATACTCTAAATTATAGAAATATAGATATATTGATATAATATCAAGACAGAGATTTAAATCTTTCTAAAGTATTGGTTTGATTCTGTATTGCTTACCCGAGCGCTGGCCTCTGTATGAATAGAACATGTCTTAGCTTGTTTGCAGTAGAAATGTCTTTTTTCCTGTAATGCCTTCTGTCTCTTTAACTGGTCTCCACTGTAGTAACTAGATTTTCATTACCCAGTTCCATCTTCTAGCTTTTATTAAGATTGAACTGCAGTTTAGTTTCCCCATGTAATATCTGACTTTGGATTATAAATTCACTTAGCCAGCTGCACTTGCTCCTTTTTGAAGGGCAGTTTCCTGAAGGTATTTTTTTACTGCAATTTTGATGAGAGGTTCATTCACAGAGGCTGCCAAAGCCACATCTGAGCTCTCTTCTTTTTACCAGTTTTGGGTAATGCAAGATGTGGCCTTCAGTGTTTGTATTCAGAAAGTGCAGGTCTGCAAAGGGACAGTGTAAAATTGTCACTGTGAAATTTTGTGTGAAGGCTGCCTCACCCACTTTCACACGCAATGTTGTTGCATCCACAGTTGGTTTGGGAAACTGCCATGGGACAGCTGATAGCTAACCTGATGAACGCCCACCTTACGTGTTGCCACCAGTAATAAATGGGAAACAGRGCCAGTTACTGCTCCAGTCATACCAATGTGAGTAGACAGAGACAGGGAGTTGAACAGCTGCTACCAACACCAGCATTTTGGCCTGTGGGATCTGTTCTCCCTGCTGCTGCAAGAAAAAGCTTAGGTTCAAACAGACCCCCATATCAGTAAGGATTTTTTTTTTGTTTTTTTTAAATGYATGGTAGGCAAATTTGGAGTCATTGAAACACTGAGTCCTGCACTACCTTTCCATAGGCCTCCCTCTCAGAATAGTACTGAGTAACACTGAAAAATCCAGCTGCATAAACTGAGTTTTTCAAAACATACTAAGGTATCACATGTAGCTCCTACACCCTCAGSCTGAGGATGTACAGTGGAGTTGGAGTCTCTGATTCAGTGGTCTTGACATAAATGCCTCCGTGTGAGTAGATAGCCAACAGCACAAGGGTGCACTTCTCTCTGCTTAGAAGAGCTRAGGGTTGTTCATCCACGGGGACAGATAAAGACCTTGGGCAAGAAAATCAAAACTTCACCTCCCATAAAGGAGTCTGAATGTTATGCACTCGCCCTTCTCCCCTCCCAGCACTTCACAGAAGATGCTCTCCTTCCAACTTACCAGCAAAATCTGCTGAGGAGTTAATGCTCCAAGAGCCTTCTTTTCTGTATGGGGAAGAGAGGAGCTTGGTGCTCAAGCATTTCCCTCTGTCCTCCACACTCCTGTCCCCAGCTTAGAGGACATCAGGTGTCCTTCAGACTCCCGTCAGCAGAAGTGCTTTGGGAAGTTCTACTCCAGTGTCCTCATTCCCTACACAGTGCTGGTTGATCCTTGCACGAGGCAGATGTGCAGCTGCTCATTGTCTTTCTCTGGCTGTGAATGGATGTGGGGCTGTTACTCCAAAATTCTGTCCAAGTCTAGGGCGAAGAAAAGCGAGTGTGGAGTGACTGTGCTCCCCTCCAGTCTGCAGTCTGGGTGCAGCTGCTCTTCAAGCCTGCTCACCCAGTCCCCAACAKGGACCAGCACAAACCCTGTGCTAAGAAGCCTCCCTGGGCCTGATGGGGTGTGTAAGAAAGTGCCAGGTTCTCTGCATGGGCAGCCAGCAGCCAGCTGGCACTTCACTCTGGAAGCAAGGAGCTGCCACAGCTCCTCAGCACACCTCAGGAGCATGACAAGTTAGTAATTGCCAAAAAGAAAACCCCAAAATTAATAGGAGTATACACACTGTAGCTAGCAAAGATTTTCTAACCCATAGTCCTGTTTACATGTTAGGCTGCCATAGCTCCCAGCTGATCACCTGCAAAAAGCATCCTAAAATTCTTATTTGTGTTGTTTGCCAACTTAAAAGCCAGGGTAGAAGCTGCATCAAGGAAATAGGCAAAGGAAGGATTTATCTAGGCAGATGTTTTGAAATCAGTGAAAAAATCAGTGTGTCCTTGGAATTACATTTGAATGTCTAAAGATGTACAGAAAAGCAGGCATATGTGGGCCAAACTCATCTTGCCTGCTGATGGGTGCAGTTAGATTGAAGTGAAGGTGGTTTGATGCTTCATCCTTCATCACTGCCTTGGGCTTGGAGGTTGGGTCAGTCCCAGAGTTCCTGGTGCTGGYGGGGTCTGTCTGAGGGTGTGTCTGTTGTATCTATGTAGTACCTTGTCTGTCGGCTGGAAAGCTTTGTCATGTTCACTGTAACCACTGCCGCGAGCTCAGGAAGGATACCACTGCTGTGCAAGCCGGGGTGTTCTTCAGTGTTCCTTTTTACTAATTAACTTATGAGTAGATTGCATAAATACTTTGTTGTGATATAAAAAAAAAAAGTCTGGGGAAAGTACAAACTGAAGTGAACACACTGGCTAATCTGGTTTGTTTTATATGAAAAATGCACATTGACCTCACAGTGAATGAAATTAAAAACTAACTCAAAAAAAAAACCAAAAAAAACACCAAAAAACCAAAACTTTATGCCTTAAATGGAAGCAGCAAATTGTTGCTCAGTCTCCTCTCATCCTAGCAAAATGACAATGGGTACTATTTATGTCACAAAACTGACAAATTGAAAAAAATTACCAAAACCCCCCGCGTCCCCCTTTCAAAAATACCCTAATTTTGAAAAGCAAAATTCACCATATCAGTGCTGGGGAGTAAACTTCATAGTTACTTTAAGTTTTCTTTTCAGTTTCGTTTTTTCCATCTTTTTGCCATTACCTGCATTCCTTAGATTTCTTTTTTTCATATGTAAAATGAACTAGCAACACCCCCATACCCTCTTCTTTTTTCCTTTTTTTTTCTGTTCTGAAGAACTTTAGAGTCTCAGTAATGTTTTCCCCATCAGATCATGGAAAACCCTTTTGTTATTTCTCTTCTTTAACACATAACATGTTCCTCCTTTGACCCTCATTTTCCCTTTTTTTCTCTCTCTCCCCCTTCTCCCTCCCACTCGTCTGTCCCTGTCGTCCACCGATCTAATCCTGGATCCTGCCCTTTCGTGGTTGCTGTCCTTCCCTCCCTCGTTCCCTCGTTCCCTCCTTCCCTCCTTCCCTCCTTCCCTCCTTCCCTCCTCCTCCTCCTGGCCCCACCGCCCTGGCTGAACCCTCCCAACCTGTTTGTTCCTCTTCCTCTCTTCGTTTGCAGCTTAGAGATGGCTAAAGTCAGCACCCAGACCGCTTCCGTCACGACCCCTGTTGACCTCAACATGAACCTCTCTCAGTCTGCCACCCCTACCTCCACCCCCACCTCCATGGCCGTGCTGGCGGCCGCCTCCGCCGCTACCGTCAGTACCCCCCCTCCCCTACCAACTCTGCCAACCACCCACTATGCCGTTCCTGTCTCCAGTCTGCTTGGCATGAAAACTGTCCCACTCCTGGCACTAAATGCCGCGGCCGCCGCGGGGGCCACGGGGAGTTTGTCCGCTTACACTGCCAAAATTCCTTCGACGAGCGGGGTTAAGAAATCTGACCGCCAGAAGTTTGCTCCATATTGAAGGGATGAGACACAATGCAAGCTTTGCCAGCTCTGCCAAGAGTCTGTGGTAGATCCTAGTTATCAAGGAAACAATACGGCATCTTTTATTTTCTGTTCAATTGCTAGTGTTAACTGTTGCCGACTCAAGTCGTCTTCCGCTCTCCATAACAACTAACACCAGGCACCACCAACCAACTAGTTCCAACAGCCAGCAGGTGCCAGCCCTGGCTCCTTCTCCCCAGACATTGTCCCTCTGATGGGGCTGCGGCCAGGGCTGGCCCTCAGCAGCCCCACAGCAAGGCAGGGATGATCCCAGCCCAGGCGGAGAGACACAGTCAAGAGAAGGAAAAAACATAAAAGGGGCAAAATATTCACAGCCGGGTCCTGCTCCCGCAATGCTACCTGGCATAAAAATACACTTAAATCCCTTAAATACACAAGGAATCCTCCAACAGCAGAACAATTCCTTATGGCCAACTGGCATCTTTGCTTTTTTTTTCTATTGCTAGACATTGCTAGAACATGCAAATCTGGCAGTTCTGATGATCACTAGTGCCCCTGCCATTCCCTGTGAGGTGCTGCTGGCCCCCTCGACCATTCTGCTGCTCCCAAAAGGCCTGGAGACCCCCTCCCCCTATCCCAACATCTGCCCACAGGGAGGAGATAGGGGTAGGAATTACCAACCTCATGTACTTCTTTCTGCATACAACAAGAAAAGCTTTCTGGTCTGAGAAAAACTGCTAAATCAAAATTACTGGGAAACAGTCAGAAAAAAATACCAGGCACCTGTGCCTTTCCATATGATTCTTTTAAAGGGAGGAACCATTTTTCTCTGCTTTGGAAAAAYGTAATTTTAAGAACTTTGCTTTAGGGAGGGAGGAGAAGAGAGAGAGAGCAGGCTCCTCCTTTTGCAGTCAGATATTTTTATGCAGTGACACAGTACATTTAAGTACTTCAGAGCAAGTTCAAACCAGATGGTGTCACTGGTCTGTGTCAGTGTCTGTTAGAGGGTAAATGTTTCYTCTGAAGTCAAAAATTTGATARTTTTTCCTAGCAATATGAAATAAATGTTTGGGCAGAAGTGAAGAGAAAAATAGTGTATTAACAAGGTGCCCACAGGACACAGATTAAAAATGAGTAACTGTTAGATATTTAAAACTCCAGGAGTGCATGCCGCTCCCTCCCCCTACAGCCKCTCRGYCACRTGGTGTGGAAAAAGATGGATCCTGTCCCCAGGAMAAARAAACAAAAATCCACGTGGCCGCTCGGGTAACAGTGGAAAAACCTGGWGATAGTTCCTCTCCTCATGATGGATGAAACAGAGGGCTCGGTGTGCTTTTCTGTTGCCRGCTTGGCTTCTTCYSGAGTCCGGGGTGAGCAGCGCGGYTTGTCCCTGCTGGTGCCGGGCTGGTCAGCGCTTGCCTCCTGGTTCTCGGACCACAGCCCTGCCGATCCACTCCAGAAAATCACAGGAGTCACAGAAGGGGAGGCAGTCCAGGGAGAGCTGTTTGCCCCAGCTAACAAACCTCAGCTAACTAAGCGGCAACAACATAACTCCCCTGCAGTGAGCAAAACTCCTGCAGCCCCAAGCTGAGCTCCAAAAGCCTGTGGCAGCCCTGGCTTTTAACTACCCTCTGCCTTCCCAGCCGCCCCCAACCCTTCTTCCGGATCAGATTTAAAGGCACAGGCACCTTTTGGGCATACCAGCAGATGGAATATAGGAACARAGTGTTATCATAAAATCAACCCAAGACATTCTGATACTTCCTCCCACTTAGATTTTATTCAGTCAAAATTACCATATTTCATTAGATTTCTGTACAAAATACATTCCTGTTTATCTCGCCAGTAATCATGCGCTAAGGTTATATGTGGTAATCACAAAAAATGTAGCATTTTAGAGATCWTTCAAGGCTACTGCCTGGGCAGATCCCATCCCTTTACCAAGCACTTCAGGATGCTCAGATTAACTAAAACAAGACAGGTAATTGCAGCCAAAGGAAAGGGAGCTGGGGAATGGAGTGGTTGGTTGCCAGCTGTTGGAACTAGTTCTTAACTGCATTTTCTGTTTGTCCATCCACCTTCTTTTTAATTTCTGTTGCATAACTCAGTAATGCAATATTGTTTTCCTCACCACTTCCAAATCCAGATTCCCATTAGCCCACCATGTTCATCCACTTTGCACTCCTTGGACACAAAGCTTTAACAATTGAACTGTATTCAGTGCATTTTAATATAAACTAAAAACACAATGCAAATGCAATACTTTTTAAAACATGGTATTTCAAAGTGTGTTATTGTATAGGGCTAAGTACTATCTCAGTATTTTGTGTCATTTCTGTATTCTGTGGGCTTTTCTTCACCTTGGCACCTTTGCACTAAGTTTTGTCACTGTAACCATTTGTAGAACCGCCATTGTTACAATTTGCACTTATCCAAATGGGGTTTTTGGTTGGTTTTGTTGGGGGTTTTTTAGTTT
>NW_026623771.1:160611-168552 GCF_030028575.1 Malurus melanocephalus | reverse complement strand
TTTGGTTGTATATAATGAAGGAAAAGCTGGGAATAATGTCAAGGTACCACAGCTATTTGAAAGCTCTAGAAAACTGCTGTAAAATTGTTCTGGACTATTGTAACTGTTTCAATAATTGACATTTAAGAAAAAAAAAAAACAAACCACCAATCTTTGTGTGAGAAAACGTGCCTGCACTGAAATGCTGTTCTATGCTGGTTGTACTCAAGTGGTATTTTTTTAATAGTGAGAAGATTTTTTTTTTCTTTTTTTTTTGCCTTTTTTTTTCCTTTTCTTTTCTTTGTTTTTGTTCCTACATTTTAGGCTGTCTTCAGAAGTTACTGGCCTGGGGGCTCTGTAATGTATCTCATCATGCCCTAGTGCATTAGCCACCAGACAGGACTTTTCCAAAGCCCCATGAGACAATGCTTTCTATGGACTAATCTACAGAGGAGTTTCTGCCATTTCTAACTTTCTTATTATTCTGAGACATCAAAAGAAAATACTTCCTTTACTCTTTAAGCAACTGTGCTTCCTAACTCTTGTGTTGCTTTCATTACTGTTCCAGTTTTAACACTGTTGTGGTTCATAACATAAAGCMAAGACAAGTTATTTTTGGGGGTTAATTTTCATTGATGTTCATGCTTTGGCTAATCTGTATAAAAGCATGGGCCGTTAGTGTTCTAAACCACTGTATTCAGCTAGAGACTCGACAGTAAGTTAAATGAGACGTTTTTATAAATAAATTTTTTTCCTGATTAAAAAACAAAAAAAGACGTGGTAGCTTTGTGCATACAACTGTTGTGTTGTTTAAACTTTGTTCTTTGTAACCGAGTTGCTAACTTGTCGTTGAAGAAGCACTATTTTATGGATTGTCAAACTGAGATCACAGACAAATTGCTTGTTTTCAATTAACGATTAAAGGTTTCATATCATCACGCTTAAGGTCCCAGTGCTCATTGGGAAAGAGTGTAACACCTGTGCAATACTGGCAACCTTAGAAAGGATGTTAGCTCATTGTCAGGGATGATGAGTCTCTTCAGGACTAGATGGAGCCAGATTGTGCAATTAGCAGAATCAGCAGTGTTTCTGTAAAACTTTATTTGGTTTTTAACGAAGCTGTACTTTGAGAACTTCTCACGCTGCATAGAAAAGAYAAATTTGGCTTCATGTTACAAGCAGCCACTGATTTGTATCTCCAGTCTTTTCCCAAGCTGATTTATAGATTAGATCCTGGGGAAAGGAAAACAGGAACAAAAGACTGAACTTGGGTACTGACTACAGTATTGCTATAGCTCTTCCCATTCCCAGCAGCACAGTTCAGTGGTGAGGCTTCTGGCCAGCACCTTCCTCCCTGCCAGGAACCAGCCCAGCAGCTGGGAGGAGCACGGCACTGTGCAGCAAAAGGAGGAATGGAGAGCTGGGCAGGCCCAGGAGCTGTCTCCTCCTGCCCTGACACCTTGCTCCAGCTGTTCARACCCTCCTTTGGATCTACTGAGGCACTGCAGTCACAGCCTCRAGTTCTCTCATCACACTCAAGTGAAGAAAAAGAGCTGTCCCCRAGCTGCTGCTGCATTCCAGCACCCCTGGCTGTGCTCTGGCCACCTCCCCTCTTAGGGCACTGGCAATAATTTCACATGTTCTGTTCTGTCCTCAGGAGAAGACAGCTTTTGGGCAGTGCAGCAGTAGCATCCTTTAATGACACAAGACTGATTGTATAGCCTCCATCTCCCTATTTTGTTAAAGGTCTCTTATCTGCCTTCAGGTATTAGCTTGGGGTCCTGCTTCTCCTCCCTGTCCCAGCTGAGCTTTTGGGGCACACCACAATTACTCTCCATGCTCTCCAGGGTACAGACAGCTCTGGAGTCTGAGCCTGGCACTACAGTATGRGCAAGATGTGCATACAGACTTGGARACCTGTAGAAATCAACAGCTTTTTCAATACAGATACAGCCACAGAACAACCCCTGATGGTGAAGGCTGCCAAAGGCCATGACAGAACAGCTCACCACACCCCAGCACCCAGGAAGCCTTACCCAATGTTGACAATTAGCCATTCCAACYCTTAGAAAAACTATAGGCTGTAATACTAACCTTGATAAAATTCTCTGCTAATACTGCTTAAAATATATTTTTGTTATTTATAATGTATTTAACTTTTCATTCTTGAAAGAAATGAAGCTGCTTTCTCAGCAGAGATCTCCATAAGTCTTCATTTCCTCAACAGCAAAAGCTATTTCTATGGCTAGTTTGGCTAGTGTAAATTAAAAAAAAAAAAAAAAAAAAAAAAAAATTATTGCAGCTCAACACTAAGTAGGTCAAAGCTTTGCTCTCCCAGTAAAGCTGCCAGGCAAAGGGCAGCAGCAGCTCTGGGGTGTATAGTATCTTTCACATTAATAATTCACGTGTGCCTTGCAGAATTGGAAGATTTAAACAAACTTGTACAGGGGCACATTTGTGTGAGRAATGAGGAGAGGTAAAATAAAGACACATGGACAAAGAAGGAAGTCTTCTGAGAGTGTTTTGCAAAAATACAGGCAGAATTATGACAAAATCTAGGCTTATTGCAATTTCWTACTTTAGTTGGAAAATATTTCTGAATGGCAAGAAAAAACTCCCGAATAGCTTTAGTATACAAAACAAACAAAACACAAAGTGGTAAAGAAAAAAGGGGAAGAGACGTAAAGAACAGTACTAACCAAGATAGAAAAGAAACCACTCATGCCTAAAGGTAGATAAGAGGAAGCATGTACCCGCTGTGAAAAGGTCACTGCCCACACAACTTTGAGTTTCCAGATGAAAGACGGCACAAGTTCCGCAGCTTCCGCAGCTTTTGCATCATCAAATTGGAATTAGGTTTTCTGGAAACATCTCAAATGAATTCAAGCAGCTCTGTTGTGTTTCTCAAGTGAAAAAAACATTGACAGCATGAATGCTGGCTGGAACAGTCAGCCAGAAGGAAAATAAACAAAGTCAGTGCTCTGCTGATACAGAGTACTTTCTGTTCTCAGGCATAGCCAGGGGTCATCTGTGAGCCCCAAGGTTCGTATTTGTGCCAGTCAAGCATTTAGGAAGCAGCACAGCCCTCACCGCTGCCGTGAACAGGCACCTGCTAAGCGCTGCAGCCTCTAGGCAAGGTGCTGKTTTTGTCAGGTTTCACAAGACAGTCTGAAAATCCATCTTCTTCCACAGCCTTACTATCAGCTGAATGTATTTCAGCACTGTTTGTATACTTGGGACGGGACTTTCTCTGGAGTGAGTGTCATGATTATCTAAAAGAAAGTCACAACACTCACTGATCCRTGGTTTTACAGTGGCACAGCTTCTGCAGGGAAGATTCTAATTGTCAGGCTGCTCAGCTGGGTGACACAAACTGTGTGTTCAAAGGACAGCATGGAAAGGAGTGATTTGAACAGACATCTCTTCTATCCCCTCTTAACTGCTGCAGCCACCAGTGGTGCAAGGCATTAGTGCCTCCACTGTATTTTTGGAAGTTTAGATGCCTACACAAAGGAACTGCTCACATTTTTCTCCCCAGCTATCAGGCCGGGATAATTCTAACTGAACTGATGAACAGAACATCAGGTGAAGGCAGATACTGAAAAAATGCTTMACACCTGAAATTTCCTCCTCTTGGCCTGAGCAACACTTTCTAAGGATATAAGTACACACTGCCCTTTTTGGCACTGAAGTGTACTTATTTCCTTGGTTCCAAGAAGCAATGCAGTAATGTTAATTAAATCAGATACTGCATCAGTGCATGTGTACTGTCACGCTAGAGGCTGGCATGTGTTTTAAGACAGTAACTTAAACAATGACATTAATTTGATGGTACCTAACAAAAGGAAATTTCTGTAATATTACATACTCACATTATGAGTTTCTAATGACAGCAATATGATTCATGCAGGCTGAGTGATTTTCTAGGGCAACCTTTTATGGATTATAAGAGAAAAGTATTTTTAAGTTTTGAAATATTTGAGTATTACGGCTTTTCTCATTTCTAGCTCTGTTTTTAAGATGATAAAATGTACAGAGTCTAATTATARTGGCATGTAATAAGCAAAATTTGTCTCTCCTCAAATTGAATTTATTGGCAGAGGGCCTGGCCAAAGCTAATGTTAATGTCCTTTTTAATCAGTATTTGCAATTTGAAGCATATTTTAAAATTAAATGCTGTAGTAGAGGAGTAACAATCATGTTGGCAAATGAGAGCATTGTTTGGTGTGTTGTTATTTGGGTTTATTGTTTTTGTACAAGCACTTTTGGGCTCCTCTGTAGTAAATACAGACCTTGTTGCACAGCTAAGCCATGACAGCAGCAGCTTATTTCTTCAAGGAGAGAAGTTAGCACAGCAATTACCATTTGTGAGTGCCTGCCTTGCCACGAGAGCTAAATACCAACAGCTGTAGCTGTGGAATCCATTTCAAATATGCAGGCACACACATTCTGCAAAGTCACTTACCAGTTCCAAAACCACTGAGCTGGGAAATCTCAGCTACATTTTGGTGGCATGAAATTYCACAGTTCTTAAGTTTGGGCAACACTCCATTATTATATCAGTGTATAAGGGTTACAAATGTCTTCCTCCCAATTCTTCCAATTCCAATAATTCAAATACTTTGATTTTCTGCAAGTCCTGGAGATCAGTCAATTAGAAGTCTTCCTAATTCCAATTCCATTTTTAATGGCAATTGACAGAGCAAGTTATTAGGACTACTTTCATCTTTATTGTTTAAAAATAGAATTCAAGAAAGTTAAGAAATGAGAAAGAAACTGAGGAAGTACGTATTTTTAAAAACAATTACTTCCTCTGTTTAATAACCTAGCTGAATAGCTCATCWGATGTATATAAAATTGTTTTGTAAAGCTGAAGACATACTTAATATTACTAATCATGCCCATATTTTTCTAAGATACAGGRGATTATTTACTTTGAGCAATTAGCTTGACTACTGAGTAAGGTTAGGATATTTCCCTCTTCTCCCTTCTAGCCATGCTTTCATTGCTAAAAAGCAGAATGATTTCTTGCCCTCTTGACACAACGGCACATGTATGTCAGGTCACAAGGGACTAAGTCACTCCCATCATCTTCACAAAGCTCTCTAAAAGTTTTGTTTCAAATGCTGAAGAAAGGTGCAGTTGTATACAGTAAGCTGTGAAAAACTTGGATACAACACTATTTGGAGATCTATGAGATTCCTCTGAGGAAAGAGCACCAACTCCTGAACAAGTCACAACCAAGAGGGACAGATGCTGTCACTTCCCCAGCAATGCACACATCCACTGGCTGCTCTTTTCCATGCCAGCAAGAATGATGAGTGATCTGGTGTTTATTCCTGCCATCTATTCCTAATAACAATGGGTTGCACTGGTTTGGATTTGAATATTCAAACTCCCTGCCCTGTAACTAAACTCACTGCCTTTAGCTTCTTACCACAAGATAACTCTAAAGATGAGGGCAMCTGAACTAAAGCAGCTGAAAGTTTTTAATGCTCAGTTCATTTCCTACTCATCCACAGCTGAAACCATGATTTGCAGATTTACATACAAGACAGAAGTAACATTACAGAAAAACATAAGAGATGGAAATGTAATTTATAACTTAAGAAATTAACATTTTCGTATTGTCAAAATGGGTCCATGATGCTCAGTGTAACCTGGCATTAATCACATCTGTTTCTCTGATATTAAGCCAAATGCAGAGGGGTTCTGATGCTCAGTGTTAACAAGCTCATGTGCTTTGCTGAGTGGGGTCAGTGAAATGCAAGATAAACAGAACAATTAAAACCTTACCTCAACTCTTCTCTAAGGGAAACCAGGGGAGTGCCTTTTGGTTTGTTTTGAAAAAGATTGTCCTGTTAATAGTGTACCACCCTCTCAGCTGGAAGTTCTCTTTACAGGGATAAATGGATCTAGAGATCTTTCACTGCAGCATGACAGGCACCTTAGACATGATGTTCCAATGTTTCATCCTATACAAATAAATTTTATTTCAGTTTTGGTCCAGCTACGTTTTCTCCTACTTGTCCATTCATTATTAATTTCAATATTCTTTGAACTTTGGAATACAGCTTTTCCTGTATTCCAATACTCCCTGAATGTTGCTATCTCAATGACAGTCCTAATTCATGTAATGCTGCAGTGTCACATTAAACATTTTAGCAGGAACAGCTACTTACATGTACTAAAACTCAGCCCAAACCCAACAGCTGTAAGGAAACACATGTGACCAGGAATGTGTGGATGCAACAWACCACTAAGGACCATTGCTTGAATTTTGACAGCTTTATGAATAGGAAGAGCTGAACCCAAGGATCATGGAAATTGGGAGTGATAAAAAAGCATCTCACTATAAAGAAAGGGCTCCTCCCATATAAAATCTTTGATCCAAAACAGGCAAATCAAATGTTTCAGTTTAGTTTCTATCTTTCTTGTTGGTTAATAACCATCTCTGAGGCAAGTAGCTGTAATGCCTTCATAASAGCAAAGCTTATTTTCTCCCTTTAAAATCTCACTAGTTTTAAAACTAGAATCTCAAAAAAAAATTAACCTGTTCTTTCACTACTTCTTGATATCATGCCACACATCTCTCCTATTTGTAGAAAGTCCTCAGCAAATTTGAAATATTTAAACATTTGCAAAAGTTAAAAAAAAAATTAAATAGACACTTACCAAAGATAGTTTTGCTTTCCATGTCCCAGTTTTGTCAAGTTTGTTGGTTCTTGGTTTTGCTTATTCTGTGTTTATCAGAACAGAATCAATTTGAGATGCTTTCTGTGCCTAAGATAGTATTTTCAGAAAAATGCCAGTATTTGCAGCTATTATTTTACCTCCTCAGTTTCCAGTGCAGTACCTTTCTCTCAGACATTTTCATTTAGTGAKGCATATATGTATAACCACTGTGTTCTCATCCCTCTGGTTCAAGATAGGTGACATATGCTACATGATGGCTGCACTAAGCAGAACAGGAGWCTATAAAGAAAAATATTCAGCAGTGCTATGGCACATCACAGGGTATACACTGTGGAGGAGCTGTAGCTCAGCATTTCTAAGCTTAATCCTTATATACACAGAGAAACTGTAACAGACCCTGAAAAAAAAGGTACATATTTTATTGGGAGCTAGGGCAATGAACAGAAGGGCACTTATAAATTTTATGAAAACATAAATGCATAATATTTTTTTTTCCCTAAATCCCCAATCCAGGAAAATTTTGTAGACTATAYGAGATCTTTACTTCTATAGACAATAAGCCAAGTCTCAAAATTAGGAAATAGAGCTAATGCTTCCAAAAGCATAGACTCTTTACAAATTTATTAATCCCATTAAAATACTTTTGGTAGGAAACCACTTATTTTAATAGGAAAGGTGCGTTCAGTATTGTAAAACATTTGTAATATACAGTTTTTACAATGAGTAATACACCACTGCAGATCTACAAAAAAAAATGTGTTTAATAAGCTTGGCTCTTTACCATCTCACAATCCTCTTTAAATAAATATTTAACAAAAGTGTCTCACTTCTAACAGTGAAGTAACACCACAGATAAAAAGAGTATCAACCACATTGCAGAAATGTTACAACAAAGCCCCCTTCACCCGCCAGTCTTGAGACAGCARATCCTGCAGTTCTTCTTCATCTTCACTACCAACATCCTCCTCCTCTTTCTCTTGTGCTGCTCGTAATCTCATGGCCTCCTTTAACTTCTCCTTCATCTCATCCTGGCGGTTCCGCAGGAGCTCGACACGGCGATAGCATTCACTGTTGGAAAGCAGAACACCCATTAACACYTGGGGCCTTTCCACATTAATTTGATCATCTCCACTGCTGCATTTTGCTTCTACAACTTTGGATAAAGAAGCTTTACAGCTTCCCATCAATTAAAAAGAAATAAGCTTTCAAGATGCTAATGCACCTTCTCAGTGTTCATTGAGTGGATGCAGACTGAGGAGAGGTGTG
>NW_026623771.1:150120-160290 GCF_030028575.1 Malurus melanocephalus | reverse complement strand
ACTTTAAAAGTTCTGTCCTTGAAATGTGTTCTGTAACTATTCTACCCATTTTAAACAGGGTATTTTGTTGAAGATGCCAAGTAGTACCAGCCTGATTAAAATTCATCTTTGCTCCTTTCATTCTTAGTTGCTCAGAAGAGTCAACGTGGAAAGGTTACCATCTGGATCCTGCTTCCTCCTGTGTATCTCTAATATGATTCTTACAAGCAGTTCTAGCTGAAGATTTGAAGGCCAAGGAATTTATTTGATTTTCCACCTGATTTGAAATACCATGCACTTAAATACACTCAGAAGACATAAGTTACAAAAAAAATCTTTAAAAATGTATTTGAAGCTTTTATTTTGGGGGAAAATAATTACAGTAACAAACCTGAAATACTCTACAAATTTCTGAACATGGTTCTACATACTACAAAAAATGAGAGAAATGAATCCTCAAAGAGAGACAGGTTTAGCTCAAGCCCTCTCCAGAATTACATGAACATTGTTAAAAGACATTCCTATAATACCAAAGTTCAGTTTGAACCCAGTGCCATTGTTACTATACACTGATTTATGTGCTGCATGTAAATCTGCCCCAATGGCTTAAGTGTTGCTTCAATTCCTAGAGTATTTTTGTTCCATCTTTTTCTTTTCAGCCACTATTGCCATTATCACTGTTAATATCAATGTGTTGAGCTACATGATAATGGTAACAAACTGTTCCACTAAGCTGTATTTCATGGTACTTGASTTTAAAYTAATGCTTATCCAACYACCACACCCTCTTGTTTCARGAAAACAAAATGAAACAAAMCAYTCCATGTAATGAAGTGCATCATTCCACAAAACCTTTAAGTAAACTTCTACTAGAATTAAAGAGGGCTTGCCACAGGACAGGACATTTTCAGTACAGCAGATGTTTCTTAAAAACGTTCACATAAATTCYACATCAGTCAAAATTCCCAGGGAAATACAAATTAAGACATTTGACAAGGGGAAGAGGGACAGTTTGTTCCCAGAATTTGCCTTGTGTACATTCAGTGGTTTCAGTGCATTCTCTCTTTGGAGAAAGTTACATAACTTTGTATAAGAATTCTATATTAGGYATCATTCTGCAGTTTGAGGGAGTTTGTCCTTCATATACTCAGGTGATTAATGGAAGTAGTATGACAGATTAAAAGTGGTTTTATCACTCTAGTCAAAGAGCAGTCCATTACTGCTGGAGAACAGAGAGTTTGAGGAAAAATTGATCTACTTACATCTGCTCATCAATTTCTCCAATCTGGCGATCTAGTCGTCCCTCCTCATCATCTTCTGCCACTATTGCTTCTGAAATCTAAACCAGAAAAGTGCTGAGAAAATTCACCTTCATCCTGAATTCCACTTTTGTTCCCTGACAGTGTCTGTGTCCTCCCTGCTCCCCTCTACCTCAAGTTAGTGTCAATCTCCTCTATGTATATTCCCATTTTCACAAGGGCAAATACAGAAAAAAAAAAAAAGGTCTGGTTTGAGATGGAAATGCTTTTTCCTTAAAATCAAAAGTAGTTTGGCTGCTTTGGGGTTAATCTTTTGAAATTTTAACTACACTGTGATTAGAAACTGAGCATAAACAAACTACACACACCAACAGTCTGAGGATGAAACGGGAGCTATATCCCAGTGCACACTTACTGAACATACTGTTTAAATCTTCCCGCTAGATCCCGAAGTGTTTCTAACCTGTTATTTTTTTCAGCATATACTTTCTCAAATCTGAATGTCTGGGAGATGCTATGCAATCAATGGTCCACGCATAACTGAGAAGATTCCTCCCAAGCTGAAGAATTATCTGAATGGCTTATGCTAGCAAAATGTATCCACCACCGCTTTTGTATGAACATTCGCTCTGTTTATAGTGCTGACTGCTTTAAAATGAGCAATGATACATTTCTCTGCACCACTTTTCTCAGCAGTTGACATATGAATAACTATTTGCAATTAAAACAATTAAAAAGATAGCAAGTATTCTAGGGGAAGACTGAAAACACCAGTGTCTGTAGTACAGTTTTATATTGTAAAAAGGGCAGATAAAAACCTGTTGCAGAAGACTTTCCATGCAATGGCAAACAGTGAAAAATGGGAAGTACAGAAAAACTGTGGCCAATTTACGTGTCTCACACACAAACTCTTTTGTGGCTTTCCCAGATTTTGGAGTTCCTTTCCAGTATATTTAAATTAAACATGAAACCCAGGTTACCTACACTTTATAGATACTTTTTAAAAAAAGACAGACAAATGGGTGGTGTTTTGTTCTGTGTTTTTAAAGTTAAAATATGAATATATCTCTAGATCAAACRAAGAACCCACAATTGTGTCCTGTTTGGATACAGGACACTGATCTGAGATATATGCTAAGTAATTATTATTTAAATAAAATACAGTGTAATAAATGTTACTAGATACATATGATGACGGGATCTTGATCAAAAGTTTTTCAACTTGATTTTCTTTAAATGGAAAATACAAGGAACCCTTTGCTCATTTATAAAGTGCATTTAACCACACTGCATTGAAACAAACAGCTGACAAATGCAGATGTCAGTCATTCTGCAGAGCTGCATGAAACTGTTGTTTTCCTTATTGTGTATAGTATTTAGAATCAATAAAAATAGATTCCATTACTTACTGTGTTGACCTGTCGCATTGCCTTTTGAAATTCATCCCATTCTTTGTCCATCTGATCCTTTGGAGCATCAACTTTTCTCACCTAAGGAACATGAAAATTTATAAATTAACAGTTTAAGTCTAATGACTCTTTGGGGCACTGTAAAAAAAAACAGGAGAAAAAGGAAAAATTATACTGTGTTATCAGAAAAGTCTGGTCGATGTACTTCAGTTTAAGTAACGGATATGACTGAGAAAGTGCAGCGGCACAATGGTTTCAGAGGAAAAATCTGACTCTACTTCTGGATTAAAACAACATCTGTGACTGCAGCATTAAAAAATAATAGACATAAGAACGGCTGGTGTGGAATGTCTGGAGTAACAGAAGTGACATTGATGGTCTGTCATTTCACTGTGTCAGGTGATAATTACTGAATTCTTCTGTAAGCTGCCTGTACAATTGCATACAGTAGCCATTTCACAAGCCAAAAAGCAGTGAATTGTTTGCCTTTGGCATAACATAAAGTATCAAACTTTCCAGTGACTAGTCTGCTGTTGTTAGATAGTCTGACTGTATTTAAAATCTAGTCTAATTTTGTTGGCTACCAGAAGAAACTGTACAGCTACAAACCAATTTTAACGACATACAAAGCTTTTTATTCTGTGGTAGATGGCGTTAAGTACTAAGACATGAAGTCTGAAAAAGTAGTAGTGRTAAGAATGTGTTTAAGATCTACACCTAAGGTAATCAAAGCCAGATTGTGCTTTTAATGCAAATAAATAAACAAGGTAGTCTACCTGTTAATCAAAACTTCCACAATTCAAGACTGGAAGATGTGGCATATAATGTATTTTAGAGGACAGATTATGCCTGACTCAGGACTGGGTAGAAATTACATAGCTAGGAGAACTAAGCAGTTTGAACATARTAATTCGTGACACCATCTTTTTGCATTAGTTTTATTTTTTCTTTACTCATTCTGCTCTTTTGGTGACACATCAAAGGTCATCAACTTAGTAAAGACAACAGTTTGGTGTGTTTTGTTCTTGAGTGATTATACAAAATCAAGTAGTATAAATTAAGTTTATAGAATAAATTAGAAGCTTCCAAGGAAACTCATACTGGGAAGTAATAGTCATCATTTCATTTTTCTGTTCTGTTATTATTTCTATCATATGTGTATGTACTGTGTTATTATACATTGTGGTTGTCTTTTGTAATTCATAATTATTTGTATTTCTTACAATAAATTTAAACACTAAAGTTATTATTTTTTCTTGAAATATTTATCTAATCCAGAATTTATATGCTTTACAAATACCTGATGCAAATAACAAACATTTTTCATGCCCACAATCTCCCTCTCAAATGCCCAGTTAATTCTTAATTATTTTGTGTATGATTCCACCACAGAACCACTGCAGCCACCTCAATATGAGTGATGTCACAAACATTTTCCTTCCTCTGAGAATCAGCTAAACTCAGAAAGGACATATTAAAAGGAAGAGCCTCTGCAAGCAATTCAAGGAAGAGCTTACTGGAACAAGTAGCCACTTGTAAATTTATCAGTGGAGGCAATAACCATAACAAAGGTCATTAACCATGGTCCTCATAGATATAAGCAGATTCTCCTTTGCCTGTGAGACATTCCCACTTTGTACAAACCTCCCAAYTCATGACAAAACGAAGTATTTGAAAAATGTAACACTTCCATTAGTCACACACAAAACAAAACACAAAACGAACAGCCAAAGCATGGCTTTTTCRGCTACATATTTCAATATTCAAAATATACTTACTCAAAACTATTCACACATGGCAACACATATTGTTGACAATTGGCACACATTGAGTGGTGCCAAAAGAATCTTGTCAGGGCAAATAAAACACCTAAGCTTGTTAGCTGGGCCAGTGGGACTAACTGAACATAAAGAAGGCCTCCAAATAAAAAGTCATCGTGGCTTGACCTCACAATGCAATTTAAATGCACCAGCAACCTTCCACAGTGTGAACAGGGAAATACACTCAAGGAAAGTAATAMAGGCTTACGCCTACAGCACTCTATTTCAATAAAGAAAGCAAGACAGCATTCAAATCTGTGGCAAATCTTACAAAACATAACCAAAAAAAATTGTATTTCAAATATCAGTGTTTATTTTGGTCATAATTTGGCACTGTGCAAGTTGAAGGAAGTATGAATGTTTTTGATCACAATTTTAAGATTCTACGTTGTGAGGGATTTTTTGTGAAACAAKTCGAATACCCACATTTCTTTTCTTTTCTGAGCATCAAAAAACCCCAAAGTGGTAAAAGACAAAAGGGCTGAAGACCAARGCTCTTGTGTGTGCAGTACTACAGATGACAGCATGTGCCATAACGGAGCTATTTTCATTCCAACAGGATGCACCCTATCAGGCACACCATAACTGTTAACATTTTTCAGCAAKATCTCACAAAGGACACTGTAGAACTGTTATAGAACTGCTATCATATCCTCAATTCCAAAGCAAAACTGAACATATTAGGTGAAATGCTTTTCACAGATTTTTTTCACCACATTTTCACAAATTAGGTGAAATGCTTTTCTTGGGATGGCTCACAGAAATAAAGGTAGATTGTCCAAATCTCAGTCCAGCATTCCAACCAACATTCCTTTAAGAGCCACAGAGGAACCACAACCAAAAATACCTTCCAAGAAATTATTTTAACAAGCTCTTGCTGCCCTCCTCCATCCCTTTTTCACATTTTCTAATTCATACAGAATGAGTATTTAAAGCTGCACCAGGGGAGGTTCAGACTGGACATTAGGAAGCATTCTTTACCAAGGGGGTGGGCAAATGTTACAACAGCCTTCCYGGAGAGACAGTCAATGCCCCAAGCCTGTCAGTGTTCAAAAGGCATTTGGACAAGCCCTCAATAACAATCTAACYTCTGTTCAGCCCTGAAGTTTTCAGGCAGTTGGACTAGACAATTATTATAGGTCACTTCCAACTGAAATAGTCTATTCTAGTTTAAATAGTTCGGTCATTTTCTTATATTCCAGTATGACYGATTASCTRGAAAAGCATCCTTAYTACTCAGRAAATCATTACAACTGGCAGAAATMAATCCAGTAGCACAAGAAGAATACATCACTTACTTTTGCATCCACTTCAGGATCATCAAAGAAACCTTCTGGCAAAGCTTCAGCAGTGTTTTCTTTCCTGAAATAATTGATTATTATTAGCCCAAGCCAACACATTACAATCTGCTTTATTGCAGAGTTAAAAATAGTCAAGAATGAAATTCATAATTCTTTATATGAGTATGCAGAAACACAGCAAGTTCTTTAAGCCCTTAGTTTTATCTACAACCACCAAAACTTCCCCCTTCAGCTTGGTATTGCCTCATCCTTGAAGGAACTGCAAGGTTTAAATCTCACTGTTGAAACAAGAGCTGTAGCTTATGCTTCTTAAACTGTTCTTTCCAATGTGCTGAACACCCAAACATTTGAACAGCACAGTCACTACTTCCAGAAGACTGAATCACTAAGAGTGCTCCAGTGAGCTGAATCCTTACTACATAACAAGTAGTTTTCTTTAAACAGTGGAAAGCAGTRGTTGACATTAAGCTCCCACATTTACCCTGTGTTAAAATCGCAAACAGAGGTGTCTATCAGACTCTGTATGACATGGCTCCATCTCTTCTCCTGTCCCTAGGGTGCAAGAAACCTGTCATAAATAATGCCTGAGGCTGGCATATATAAACTATTCTGATAGTAACTTAATAATATGATAGATTTCTAAGTGACCAYAATCTCTATTTCCTAGAAGATAAACATTTATTTGCAACTCCTAAGTTTATCAATTATTTTATTTGACTGCTTACCTTTCCACTACCTTCTCCTGTATCTCTGCTTTCTGTATGGATCCTGAATGGGAAACTATAGGAGCAGCTGGAGTTTTGGTGTCGAAGAAGTCTATAGGAAAGGACAGAAGTTTATGACAAAAAGAACAGCTATTCAGGCATGTTATAAAATGTTGACTACATAGGAATTTCAATTAATACCACACTGCATCAAGGGAAAAACAGCCAGACATTACTTCCCTTAACAGCCTCAACCAATTAAAACATAAAATAAGCACACTGAGAAACTATCCACACAATAACAGGAGACTTTTTTGCTCATTTTTCTCTACTACCACTATTACACACCCCTCACCAGTGCCTATTAGTTAATGGCAATAATTAGAAAAATAAAATAAAAACCTTTCATGATCAGTTAAATCACAGATTCTCTTTACTGAATCACTTACTATTTCTGTCAGCATTACCTGCAGGCAGGGAATTAGGTATTACTTCTTGAGTTGGAGGTGGAATTTCTATTTTCTGCACAACGGAAGAAGATTTGCTTGATTGTTCTTGTTCCTCCTCTTCATCATCATCATCGTCATCGTAATTCCCTGACAGTAAACTGGGACCTGAGCCCTTGGAGAGCTGCACATTTGCACCGTCTTTCTCCGCTTCATCAAAAAAATCTGCTGGCAGTCTGGTAAAGAGCCCACAACACAACTGTTTGAAACTTCACACGAGTGACTCCAGTGCAGCCCAGCAGCCCAGTCCCTCTGTGAGCTGTGACACACTGAGCAACACCCTGAACTGCACAGCTGCCAGCACAGCCACTCCCTGAAGGCAGCACACASTTGTGGCTCGCATTTTAAGTTCCCCACAAATGCCCAGGTTAGTTCTAAAAATACATTTCAGATCCATTTTTCTATCTGGACATTCAGTATCAGAAACATTAATAAAATAACCCATAACAAATTGGAATGGTGGCTAAAGTAATTCTTTTTCCACACACACGAGAAATATGCTACTTATTTTGGGTACCTACTGCTGCCCAGAAATGCAATACAGCACAGCTACCCAGGCTCAGCAATGAGCAAACATTGATTTGCTGAGAATAGTTACAACCTCCAAGCCAAGCATTTTTCCACATATTTTCAACTAATCACACCAAGGAGTTAAAAATTGGACAAACCTCTCAAGTRTTAATTTTGCACACAAATTTCTACAAGGAAACAGCATGTGGTATCTGTGCAAGATGATAATTTATCCTGTGAAGTAGAGACTCACAGGTGTCACCTGACATCTATCAACCCTGTAAAGATGTCCAAACAGCATCAGAAATTTTTAGTGGCAGTTCAGATGCATAACCCAACYCCCTGAAGCCAAATACAGTCCTATATTTGTAAAAGCTCAACTCCAGTAAATTCCCTTACATRAATTTTAAGTGACAGAAACCATCCTAATGAAGATCTGTCAATAACGTTTGTTAGTAGCTTTTGCTAATCAATATAATTATACATTCAAAATTTGTCTTAAATTTCAGACTACCACCTCTTCCGTAGTATGTCAGCATTGTTAGGGTACACGCTACAATCCCRTTATGTTCGTTCTAACCAACTGTGTAGCACCACCACATGTCAGTCCTTGAAAGTCTGAGAGTGACAGTARAAGAATTCCTGTTTTCTCAGAGACTCTTAAGAGTTGATACAACTATCTCATCTGCAGCCAGGAAGATGCTGCCATGTCTAGGAATRTTAGACAACGTGCAGAGGCAGGGATCTGCTGGCTCTCTGAACCTTTGCCCTTGTCTAGGAAGCAGAGACAAGGAAGAGCTGGACAAGAATGCAGCTGCTGGTACAAAGAAAAAGTTCATATGTAATAGCAAGATCTACTTACCCAGATGAAGACGTGTGTGGCTTTTCGTCTGTACCTGTACAACAGCCAAGAGTCACTTCTTAAAATCCACGCTTTCCAAAGAAATATCCCTAAGCACCCCTATGACAGCAGCAAGTTCCCAAATGCATATGTGTTTAACATATCTCATAGATTTACATGTCTGCTAGCACCAAGAGAAAAGAATTAACTGTCTTTCCTTCGGCAATAACTTTGGTGCATGGTTTGAGGTAAACCAGTGGCTTGATCCCACTGAAATGGAGTAACATCACTTCTAGGCAAGTGCTCCTACTGCTTAATTTACATGGCTTCTCACTCTACTTGGGCCAAGCCCACAGTTCCATGACTTAATTGAACCCAGGAAACCAGAAGAAAACCAGGTAAACTTCCAAAAGCATAGTTTTCTCCTGATACTGAACTCACAGAGAAAGAGCAAGCAAACTTTTCCCCTTTTCAGCAGCAAAAGGCTGACATTAACTCAACAGTCTTGTGTATTCATACTTAATTCCACAGGAACAAAACAAACCAAAAGCATTCAAGATGTAAAATGGATGGATTCTGGCAAGCATTTCTCTCTCATTACCTTTTACCCTCTTTAGGTCTGTGTTTTCTGTCTCAACTGTTTTTCTCTTGACAGGATGAGATGATGTGCCAACAGCTGAGCCAGTGGCTGTCTGCTTTGTGCCTTTTAATTCTGCAACTCTCTGTAAAGAWGTAAAAATTCAGGACACGTTACTAGCAGTAATTTCTGGATTGCAGTTTAAAATACAGTGYTTTTACAACAGCTCATCAAAGTGAGCTAATACCTTTCTAGAACAAGAGCACTGAAACAGATCACAGGTAGCAAAACAAAGGCCAATGTTTCTGTCAGCCTCTGGAATGATGTGACATGAAGAGGAACTGACACTTGCTCAAGGGAGGCTCTACCAGTAAGAAAGACAATAAGGTGACACAGCAATAAGGCACTGGAGGAAAGAACAGGAAGGCTGGATTCGTTCTAAAGTCCTGGAATGTTAAGTGTTTTAAAATTAAAATTCGGCACTTTAACATCATGCAAGACATGTCACCGTGCCTTGCCACAGTCACCTAGTCTGAATGCAGGCAAAGAATTGGAACCCCTCAGTTCATTTGGTCTTTTCCTCAGTACTTGTAAAATTAAACACAGTCCTTCAGGTTTTGCTAAGTAACAGCAAAACTTAAAAGGATTAAAAAAAACAGATCAGGGTCGAATCCAAGTTACAAAGTCCCTGATTTGTTTAACAAGTTTTTCATCTTTACTGCCAAATTACAGAGACAAAAAAGAATATTTTCTTAATCTCGCAAAAGCTGTCACTTGACAGCTCACGGGTCCCAGAGCAAGCAAGCCCGGGGGTTGTTCCAAGTCCGAGCTGCAACCAGGTGACAGCCAAAAACTGTCGCTAACGTGGGGACAGCTTCACCTGAGGAGCGGGCCCCTGAAGGACACGGGACCCCCTTTTCTGGCTGGCTTTTCAATCCCTGCATAGGATTTAAGAGCACAGAAGCCAGACGGAACAGCCAGGCTTGTTCCCACAGTTCTCCCTCAACCCAACGGGCGTCCCGCTGTTCCCAGTACCGCCGGGAGCAGCGAGCCCAGGCCCCGTCCCAATCCCTCCCCTTTCCAAAGGCTGTCCCGGTGCTCCCGAACAACAAAACCCGGCCGAGACCCTGCAGCCCCGCTCACCTCCCGGTGCTGCTTGCCCAGGACGTGTGTYTGCCACAGCAGCTCGCTCTTGACGGGCGCGTTGCACAGGGAGCAGCTCAGGTGGCCCAGGCTGTTGTACGTGTCGGCCGCGTTAAGGGAA
>NW_026623771.1:89980-149455 GCF_030028575.1 Malurus melanocephalus | reverse complement strand
GGGAGGAAGTAAAATACTCATCCTCCTGTCTTGAACTTTTCACCTTTCTGTTTTGTGCATGCTCTGYGGGTTCCTGGCTTAAGTCTAAACAACACCTCTGGTTTTGATTAGAACAGGAGTTCCACGAATACAGGCTGGGTCACAGTCTTTGCTTTTGTCAATRATTTTTTACTTCTCATTCTGCTTTGACAAACACAATCAATGTTRAGTAAGCAATATACACTGTCTAGCAAGCAGTTTCTAACAAGTTACCTTGTAACTTCTAATGTCTTTGCATCAACAGAACGCGACAGATGCAGCAATCCGGCCGTGGCACACGTCTCTGTAGAAAGTGCTAGAAGCGTACCCCACCCCKCACACCAAATCACCCAAATAAATAAAAAGTAGTGAAAAGTACATCCCATCCACCCAGATCCAGAAACCACAGAATCACRGAGTGAGTCAGGGTGGAAGGGACCACAGGGGGTTATCTGGTCCAATCTCCCTGCTCTAGGGTCCCTCTAGAGCACATTGCACCGGACTGTGTCCAGATAGTGCCTTAATAGCTCCAGTGAGGGAGACTCCACACCCTCTCTGGGCAACCAGACAAGTGCACGGGGTGCAACACAACCAACTAAGGTGCCTGGTTTGTTTGGTTTTTGTTCTTTTATTGTTAGGGGTTTTTTGGTGTGGTTTTTTTGGGGTTTTTTGTTGTTTTTTTTTTTTTTTAGAAACAGCTTTTTAAAAGCTCTGTCTCGCTGCCAATCCCGGWAGGCTCCAAATCACGACGCCCTTCGGGTGATCCCAATGTCTCCCGCTTCCCTGCACAGCGCTCATGGCAGTACCAGCGAGAACATGCTGCCTCTTCCCCGCTAAAATACGGCCCAAATGCAGAATTYAGCGACTTCAACACGACCAAGAGAGCAGAGAACTTTCTTTTATTTTTATCTTTTCATTTATCGTAGTACAATAACGTAAGTTAACAAAAAAATAATCTAGTGCCAACTTCCACGGTGTCAAGTAGTCCACTCCAAACCATGAGTGTCCATTAGAAGTCAGAAAGTGTTGCTCCGGGCTYACAGCAACATTACCTTCCAGAGGACTTGGTCACAGAGGATGCCACTAAAACTTTGTGCTGTTTCCAGAGAGCAACCCATCCCATGGCTCCAAACTCCACAGTTCCCTGAATGTCGGGTTKGGTTCATCTCACACCCGCCCATGGGATCTGGGAGAGAAAAGGGCTAAGGGAGTGTGCAATTCGATTTCCATTCTGATAAAAGACAAACCCTGTGGTACATTTTGCCAGGACGGCAAGTCCAAGATATGTAAACACAGCCAGAGCAACACAGCAACCGGAGGAAGACRATGGGATAAGTGCAACTAAGGCAAAAGGGAGTAACTTCTCTTTCGACATGATCATGGTAGATGTTTGGGCTGAGGAAATAATTCAGTAGCAAAACAGGTATCACAGTACACCTGCACTACAGAATCATGASACTATAGCTTAAGCTTGATTATTTATATTTACAAATTCTGAAGAATATTTAAAATCTTCTCTTCCTTCCCCCTCCTCCCACAATTGTSGTCTGCTGCACTTTTCAAAAGCACAAGACACTCGCTTTTACTGAATTTAAGGCTATTATGACAAAAAATTGTTTAGGATTCCTCTCTCCAAAACTAAGTATAAAAGTCAATTCACTCTAGAATGTCTTGGATGACTCTAAATACAACCATCTGCTTTCCAAAACAAATCAACTCAATTTTATATTTGGAAGACAAAAAAAATTTATACTGCAGAAGTTGGTCCTCACATACATACTTTCATCCTAGAAACTGAACCACTTAGTACTGCAAGGTAAGTTTGACTCAGGACACCCCCTCTGCTGAATACAGATGTKCTGGTGGGAGAGGTTCACCATTGCTCTCTTTGCCTCAAAGTACCAGATCATGAAAAGATCTGCTATGGAACRTCCTAAAGTTAATCCAGATTGCTCTGAGACAGGCTGAGGATGTACTCACACAAGCACATCTCAGGAAGCAGCGGTTTCTGGGAAAGAGTGCAGGAAGACGATGTCTGCCTCTAAGTGTTTTCACCCAAGAGAGAGAACTACACAGGAGCAGCAGAAATGGACACAGCCACGAGTGCAGCTCCCAGTTCTCTCCATGGGCACAGCAGGATGCTTGCTYATTGTACATGCACCTGTGAAAGCTCAAGGCATTGGAGAACCTACACTGGGGAGAGTGAGGATCCTTTCCATCTCAGGAAAGTGGTTGATTTTGCATTCCCTGAATTAGACAAGTGTTGCTGGTAGTTTAAGAGTCAGCTTAATCTGGTCCAGAAGCAGTCACAGGCTAAGCAGGGCTTCATAAAAATTAGTACAACCAACGCTTCCTCCTCTTAACCTTAAAGTGCTGGGAAAATGCRGAATGACTGGACTAGTTAGCCTAGGAAAAAACTTCCACTGTCCTACCATACCATTTCCTAACTTGATAGATAAAGTTCCTAGGAGTTTAGACCATTAAATCCTCCACAGATTCTGATAAGAGAATTCCGTAAGGGAAAAATATAAGCTTGGAGTAACTGGTKAACAGCAAAAAACAAGGCAACTCAAATCTTGGTATGGTCAACCAGCATTTTTAGAATACAATTGACTCTTCCTAATGCTCGGCTATCACTTCATTTGTTCAATGGCATTTTTCACCAAAAAAATATTCCTCCAATTACAAATATCAAAGACAATACTGGARTAATAACACTTTAGGTACTATTTAAGCTTTATAACTTATTAGAAGTTAAGATCTTTTTACATACATTTCCTATTTTCATCTTGAAAGGACAGCTAACCTTAAAACATGGATATAGGCTCACTACCTAAGGGCCAGTTCTAAACATTCRTAGCCTGACTCATTTGGGATGAAAGAGTTTTATTTCTTGCACAGAAAGAGGCTCCTTGCCAGTCCCTGCTTTGTCAGCGTGTCTGGCTGACCTCCCAACGAGGAGCATCAGTGAAAAAGCTCCTATACATTTATGTTACCTGCAGGCTGATATTCTCCACATTCTGGTCAGAGCCTCTGACCAAGGATTGCMGAGTTGGCTGCACCCACTCAAAGTTACTGTCTCCTGCAAAAGCTCATTTCTCACCTAAGAGACAAGGTTAAGCACCGCACATATGTGACTGYGAGAAACAGTCATAACCCTCACACAGATGGCACTGCTAAAATAAAGCTGTGTCTCTTTGCAACATGTTAYAAAAATTCATTGATTGCCTTAACATACTGGAAGTAATCACTCCATTTTTCCATTAAATATAGCATCATGAATTCAGTAAAATCAGAAAGAAGTATAAAAAAACCCTTTCAAAATAGCTCCTTAGTTATACCTTGCTTGAACTGAACCCTTGGTATTTAAGCAGCATGAGTAATTCCATTTCTTACCATAACTCAAGACACAACACAAATAATAAAAATACGAATAATCTATAAAAACCACAGTACATCAGAAATCTATGTAAAAAACATACGTCTGTTATCAAGGAGCTCAGTAACAACTTAAAGCACCACTCAAAATTAAGTACCATACATGTTACAGTACATTCCATTTATTATGACAATTTAAGGCTAAAATAGGTACGACTCCCTTATAGTCAAGCTTTCTTATATTTATAAATGCATACAAACATTAAGTAGATACAAATGCATTGGGTTTTTTTATTGCTCTGAACTGTCTACTAGRATGTTGAACTTTCCCAGATGTTGTCTCAGTTTGCCTTTTTCAATCAAGGTGAAGTCCTACAACTGCAACTTAYGGCACTTGTACAATTATAGACCTTCTTTGATTTGAGCTGTAAATAAATTCAAAGATGTATCAGATAAATTTGCCCACCATTGAAACTTTATAACTTAGTTAACTAAACTATCTTATCATCCWTAAGATACACAATTTATCACAAAGATTAATTCTGCCATTCTTTAGGAAGAATATTCTTTTCAAAATAATAGTTCTAACCAAGCGGCAAACAAGACAACCAGCAAGAAATGATTGACTGGTACCAGTCTAACAGACTGGGCTTTGGGAAAAATAAAAAAAAAAAGGAAGCTGGATATGTGCTCCAAAACAAAGAGCAAACTTTTCTTCTTGCTCATAGAGCAATTATGTTTCCTAATTATGTAAGGYGATGCCTCATTCTGCCAGTGCCAAATTCTTTGACTGTAGCTKGTCCATTTCTTGACCAATATTCCCTTCAATGGTATCACACTGGGCAAGAAAAACCTGAGAATAAGAAATAAAGAAATGTTATTGGAWACACAGTTTGGCAGTGGGAGGTGCTTCTGAAGAACTGAACCAGCCATTTCTATCATTAATTTAGAGATTTCAACTCAACAACCACTTTCCAATTAGTTTGATAATAACTTATCCACACCTGCATTTACCCCGAATCCAACAGAAACCTGACATTGGATAAGGCAGTAGCATGGCTGCTCATCCTCACCAGTCCTGGCACCACAGTGCTTTCAGTGGATCCCAAGTTCATAAACAACAGTAAGAAAAATAAAGTTTCAGATAGGTTAGTGCTTCAGTCTGGAATGCGACTTTTAAGCTCCTTTATAAAACACATACTTCAGAGGCCAAGCATGGGAAGGACAAACCTGCTAAGTCAAATCTAAAACAAGCCTTCAATAAACCAAGACCTTTTCTATTTCTTAAGACTACAAGGCACCACTGAACCCTCATCTTTATCAGCTGGTGTTCCTCAAAAGACAGAAGGCTCCTGTCCAAAAAGGGCAGTCCACAGCACCTTCAGCTTTCTTAGAACCTGCCAACAAGTTCTCACAAGAAGAGCAACACACAGAGTTCTCACAAGAAGAGAAACACACAGAGAGCAAGTAGGAGCCAGCAACCCCTGGTCATTTTGCTCATCCTRTACACAGCAAAACACGCCAGCACTTTATACCAATAAACTGTTTTATGTCAATCCCAAGTTATGCAAGTACAATGGACTTTCTGAGAAGATTCTCCCATTAGCTGTTCATGTCTTGCATTTGTTTTTTTGCTATGTCTGCACCAGACTCTGACAGTCAAACCAGATTATTTACATTAAAATAACACTAAGAAACCACCTTCCTTCTAGAGCAGCCAGCTGTTGTACCAGGAGAATGTTCCCCAGCCATCTCTGAATCATCTGTTTACAGCCAATCCCTTGAGCTCTCACAAATTCCTGTCTATAAAAACTTGAGTGATGAAAAAGTAAAGGTGGTAACAACTGCAGTTGCTGGCTGCARCTGTTTTATATTTATCTCCCCATCCTGGAAGATGTCTGACTGCCAGCAGTAGAAGGCAGTCAATAGCTCCCCTTGCTTTCATGAACACTTAAGAGTAATAAGCATAATTTGCCACTGTTTTCTTGTTCTTGCCCTGGAAAAACAAATTGTTGTGGACTGCTCTGGTCTGAAACCTCTTCGGATTCTTCTGCAGTCCTCAAAGGGTTCCGAACCTATGGTTCCTAATCAATGGGAAGTATTTAATAAGGTTACAGTAAAAGACAAAATGATTCAAACTCTATATATGAATGCAAGGTACTTCCACAAACAATTTTTAGAAGCCAAACCTGGGACTAATGTTAGCACAATAAAATAAAAACAGTAATACAAGTAGTATTACCATTCATTTATATATGTTTGAGTGGAGGGAGCTAGTATTAATATTGAGCAATATTAGTACTGAATTCCAGTATTTATTAACAAGCCTTCAATTCAAGGTCTCTAAGGAAACAATACCTAGGAATTCAGAAGCATCATACAACAGCAAAGCAATGAAACCCTCCATCTCCAGCACAGCTGCTCTTCTGTACACATCTTAAAGACCTGCTCTCCACAGGAAGTTGGTGTATTGTAACAGAAGCTAAATTTTCCAAAGAACACATTTGGCACWGTCAGGAGTAGGTCAACAGGAGTTWYAGYTGACTGCATCCTTGTGCTCAGACCTCAGTCATTAYTCCAGTCCACCAAGATCCAAAAAAGAAGGAATGATCAATCCTGTTGTCTTTACAAGTTATCAGAATTACTTCACATCTTCAGGCAGCCATAAGACTAACCACTAATGTAAAYAGCAAACATTATCTTAAAACAGCATGAAATATGAAAAACTGTATTTTTGTGTGCTGTTGTGCTGTATTATMAATCTGTTAGATACCTCTCAAAGGRAGCTTATAAGAAATGCCAGTGTAAGAACAAACACTGAAAAAAATCTGAACAGTTCATTTTCACAAACTCTACGTATACAAGTGCCCAGCATTAATGGGAAAAAAAAGGAAAATAAAAACACCAAAAACAAACCGAAAAAACTTACCTGAACCCTCTTCACCAATCCCTTCTTCTTCAGTTTGCAATCACTGAAATTCTCAGGCAGATTCTGCAGTAAAAAATAAACAAGTTGATGCAACTTAATGTTGAAATTAACATGTTACATTTACAGTAAAAACTGAAATTACTAAAGAATCCTCTGAACAGGCATCCTGAAAATACCATGCGTGCTCAGTGAGGATGATTACACAAGAAAGAATATGTAAGAAAAAGTCATTAAAAAGTCAGGGATGCAGCACGTTGACTGCAAAAAACTGAGCTAGCAAATCTACCTTGTGTCTGTAGAGAATATACAGCAATAGACTATACACACTGCTTTTTCTACTGTGGTRTGTGTTAACCGTTCTGCCAAGCTTCATCTTCAGGATTTTTTTAGAGATCATACCATGAACATATTTCTTACAAATAMATTAACTCAAGCACTTGCCATCATTAGAATGTATCATCAGTAGTGCAGACATTGCCAGTCTAAGCAGTACATCTGATCATCTCTGCAGTCCAGTCATGCAAGGCAACAGATGTGAAGTGCTACATACTGTCAGCTTTTAATTTAATTCAAACTGCATCACTTCCTCTACTCCTACCCCTCATTATATTCATGTATGTCATTCTAGCAAATGTGATATGCTTTGTCTTTTTTGAGCTATGTGAAACTGGGGTGTTGCTGGGGAATGGTGTTCAGGTTTATGAAAGTTTTTTAAACAGGTAAAACACCCATATAGATGACTATCATAATATAAAGTTTATGTGAACATTCTTAGAAACACTGCTCTTTCACTGGTGAAGATGYATAAAAATCTTGAGAGTTTCTCACTAGCACACCTTTTATTTTCCACCCTAACTCCAGATCAAGAATAGAGGTTTCTCTACACTAATTTCAGCYAGAACCTGAGCCCTGTTGGGAGGTCTAGATATATAACTTTTGTAAAAACCAAAAACCAAAAAAAAAAAAGGTTCTCCTTTATTTTATTGTTCTGCAAATGGTTTCTACTCCTCCCATTTGTTGCTCATGCTCTGTGGCTGGTGTGAGGCACTCCAACTGRGCTGTCAGCTGTGTCACCTTCCTACAGGAACACTCACTCCTTAACTCCTCTGAGGTATTTCATGTTTTCCCTCCTGTCTCCCAATAGCATGAGGGCTGGAGTAGAAAGCTACAACCTAGTTTCCATTACTGAAACTTGCTAGGACAAATCCATGAATCCATGGAGTCATGAGATGGCATTGCAGGAGGTTGGAGCAGATGGCCACTAAATGTTCCTTCCAACCCTAAGTATTCTGTGATAAACTGGCAAGATGGACTCACAGGCACTGCAGGCACTCACATACTACAGCCTCAAAGACTCATCTTACRTTTGCACAGCACTCGTGTTTTATACTAGAAATCCTCAAAACCAATCACTGTTTACATTATAATAAATGTGTGCATTTTCCTGACTCTAGATCCTCTCTGTTCTTGAGTGTTCTTGCACCTAAGAACCCAGCATTCCTCTCTGAGTGCTACTTCTTACAGAACACAAATTCTCTTATAACTTCTTTCCCCTCGCACAGCTGATTTGTTAATAAAGTCACTTCCCTTGCCACAGAACACCACCTAAAGCTCCGCTCAAGTTCCATTTGTTCTGGGACTGCTTCCAGTAACAATTTTTCATTTTAGTGTTGCCACCCTGTCTTTTTGTTCTCCTCTTTTGGTTCGTAAACCACAGTTCCCAGTACCTAATGTCTGATGCCTAAATCTACTTTATAGCAGCGTAGTCAATCAATAAACAAAAGCAAACCAGTAAAATTCATTATTTATGGCTATCTTATCAGAACCAAATTATTAACACAGGCAGTCTTCCACACTGAATGTCACCTGCAGTAACAGTGAGAAATAGTTTGGAATTGTTACCTAATAAAAAAAAAAAAAAAAAAAAAAAAAAAAATCACTCTGCTACACATAGCACCAATGCTATTCAGTTGCAAAAAAAGATTTTTATTGACGCTCCATCCATCTAACAAAAAGCTTTTTCATTAGCTTCACTGAAAAATCCAAATGAACAAATAGTATTTTATTGTGCASTTATTATTGACTGGAAAGTTACAGAAACTGTAGTCATCACACCTGCTATGGGGGGATGAAATGGAGGATGGAGCAGGGTGGAAAGTTGCCAACCCAGCTATAACAATATGGAAAATTATAGGGAGAAAATGCAGTTGCTACTCCCTGGATGGAATACTGTCMGCATGCCCGACTTCCCACACACARTGCATTCTAAGGGGGCCTAAAGAGAGGGAGGACAGGAAACACCACGGCCAGGGCCTGTCCAAATCCTTGCAAGAGGGGGAACAGTTTTCTATACGAGTGTTATTCCAWAAACTGTTAGAGTGAGTCCTTCAAGGGCACTAACAGTCCCTGGCAGCAGTAACATATTTGACTGTGGATACCCAGGAAGGAGTCCCTCTTACGCTGTTGGTGTTTGTCCCTGAATGTTGCCTGGGGCACGAACAGACCAAGTAAAGGTGTGAAAGCCCAGGAGGAGACCCTTCTGTTTACATGTGACCCCAAGCACACCAGTCAAACAGCCCTCCAATCCAGCAGCAATGCTCAGGGAAGGGTCTTCATAACAGTCACGTGGGACACTGACACACAAATCAGACAAGGAAGAGTTGGAGAACATCTCCCCTTTCATGTGAGAAGGTTGGAAAAAACCTTCCTTCTCACCTGACAATGCTCCTTGAGCTTTAGAAGTACCTTCCTCATGTACTTTTTTTGATTTCATGTTTACAATTCATGCTGAGAGATTAAGGAATTATAGTAAGAAATGCTTATAATATTTTTACTGATCCACATAAATTCAGAAGTTTAGTAATAAGTTCTCATTTTGTTGTAAGCAGAAAAATTCCCCAGAAATCTGGAAAATGTTTGTTACAGGCACAATGATGGTTTTTTTCAGAGTATTTCTTTCTTTTAATCCTTGAAATTTTAATTAGRTATTGATTTACCCAATGAGAAGTATAGCAGAGTCAAGGAGACMGTTAGATTTCATCAGAACAGCATGGTTATCTAAGTAAATTTTACAGAGGAACTTTAACAACAAAAAATCCTCAAGAAAGGAGGATGAGCTWCCAGAGCACAGCTATGAGTCAGTAACACTATCAATACCTCAGTACTGATAATCRAACACCTCATTACTGGTAGATGCAATTTGACAGATTTGTCATGAACTTACGTTAACAAAATCAGTGACTGGTACGTCAGAAGAGAAAGCTTTTTTCAGTTGTTAGAACAATCTGTTCTCTGCAATWTTGCCTTTCTAGATTAAAAAATCTGCCATTTAATAGGAGACCATAATGAGGACAAAGTGAACGTGCAGATTGCAGTACTGGTGAAAGTGTTCATACAAATTAGAGCTGGTTTTCAAGTACATACTGTCTGACTGTGGATTTAAATTTTCCTACTGATCTACAAAAAAATTTCTTTTTTGAAAAAGCTTGTAAGATATTTAAAAACCTGTGCCAGATGACCAAGTAAARCATTTCCTGTGTTCTTCTCACTGAGATTTGTAATAAGTAGTGTATTTTGACTTCTATTCCCGGACCAAAATGTTTTAACTGATGAAATAAACAGCACTTCTGCTGATGTTCACACACAAATCTTCAATTGTTAAGCAAGACTCAATTGCATTCCTCCTGAAGAAAACTTCAGAGATCTGTGGCTTATRGCAATGTCTGACTGTGTCACAATATTACAATAATACAGTGAAATACACAATATCACAATACAGTGAAAGCAGTATTTGTTGTTTATATATATATATATTTGTTGGTTTATATATATAGTTGTTTAAACAGATTCATATTACAATCTTTAAGTTACAGCTATTCTAGTCAAAAGCATCCCTTCAAGACTTTTCTTTCACACCTCTTGCAGTTACAACACTGTATTTTTTCTCTCACACTACTGTATGACTATAAACTGACTTCTCCACTTCTCAAGCCCCTTAAGTTCAAAGTTGTCAAACACACAGTGTCTAGTTAAAATGAATATTTAGTTCCAAACTCAGCTTCTCTAATAAATGAGCTTGTCTGCTACAAGTAAGATACTCCTAGAGAAGAGAGGAAATAATATCCAGACTTCTCTACCCTTAGCTTTCTTTAACCAGCCAATCTCTTTTTGTATCAAGCTGTGTAGTTTTGAGTGATCCAAATAACACACAGGAGCTGAGATACTTTAATGAGCTGTGATGATTCTGCCAAATCAAAAAACTAGAACATTTATAGTGTGAGCTTGCTGGTATGTTCCACTTCTACAAGGCATCATCCATTCTTCTCACTCAGTCACATTTTTCCCCTCTGACATGTTTAACATGCCATTGACTCTGTCCACTGCACCTCTGCATAGTCAACAGCATTCAATAAACTTGTCAGAACTTGCTTTTTACTTGGCTACCAAAAAGAATCCTTTTTATAACCAACTCTACAATACAGATAAAATATTTCTGTGAGCATTATGCTTCACTGCTTTGCATTTCTATTTGCCATTTTTTACTCSAGTGGAACCCATTTGTTGTTCATACACACCCCTCATTACCATTCTGTACCTCTGCATACTGCACTACTACTGTACAACTAAGTACCCCCTCASTAAGTCAGTGGCCTGTTCTCATATAATACCAGCACACTGAACTCCTACATTTTATGTAAAGGTTCCACCCACCTACATGTATTCCAYCAGCAACATTTCACACGTCCAGTTTCCATGAAACATCTCACAGCAGAATTGTCCATTAAAAGAAACAAGTAAGTGCAATGTTGCTTCAATCACTGCTAATGAAAACTCTCTTATTTCTTTGAAAAAAGAGAAAAAGGAGGCTTTTCTGTGTCATAGGCTCTTGTATGACAAAGTCACAAACAATTATTACAAATTTTCAAAGACACTAATTATAACTAGTTTGAGCTCTGGCTGTTCCACTTTCACAAGAAACAAAACAGAGGCACAGGGACTCCATTATTTCCTAAATCTAAACACAGYCACTAGCTTCTAAGTCTTCTCAAATCTTCTACTGTTATTCCTCTCAGCTACATGATTCAGGAAGACGTATATTATACTCTGGAAATGTAATGTTAAGGTTGTGATCCACTGATGACTGCGAAGCACTTTGTTATGCCTCAGTACTTTCCAAAGGAAGTATCCAGACCTCACTCTGCAGATATCTCAAATTAAAGTACTGTCAGTCCACATGTGACTGACGAGAAAATCCTTCATTCTGCAGGACCTCCTTGTTCCTATGTTGTATAGAATATGAAGTGTATCTCACTGTCTGTTTTTTTTTTCCCAGACCTTTACTGTTACCGTGAAAGTTTGCCAAGACAAACTAAAAGTGCAAAGCTTGGGCAAAGGACATCATTTTCATGTAGTCTGAATAGTCAGCTGCCCCAATTAAAGCTCTTCTGTAGAATGGGAATTCACACACAGGCATTAATGGCACCATTTGGAAAGAGAAGAAATAATATCCAAAGTTGCCAAGGCTGCCAAGCAGTCTTTTGGAGACAGATATGGACAAGTATCGCATATTAAAGTAAAAAATAGCAAAGGGATTAACTGATTAATTTTCAAAGCCAAAGTATTTTTTAGTACATTAATATATCAAATAAACTGTAAGATACAGTCTTCACAGAAAGTTTCTGTTGGGATTTGACCCTCTTCTGTGGTTAGTTACTTACAATGGCATCAATCTGTTCAAGGGTTTTCATGAACTGCTCTGCAATTCCTTTTATCCTCTTGTCCAGCTGTTTCAGTGCTTCTGCTTGGAGATCCTTTGCTAAAAATCCCTGAAGAAAAAGCAAAGTTATCCAATACCCTACACAATACTATTTTTAGAAAATCTGGCAATCCACAGAAGCAGAAAATACCTTTTACTATTTCTGTATTTTCAAGCATAATAGGGACTCCAATCTTAATCTGTATTCTTCTGCATTTTATCAATTCTTAACATGGTAAATATAAGATCTGATAGGTTTACTTAAATGATAAACAAGTAATAGACATTGTTCTTTGGACTTTGAGAGAACTCTTCATGTTTTTTCCAGATATAAAGAATATAACCTATCCCATATGAAACAATATTTACCTTTTTCCAAACAGTGCCATGTCTCTATTTTGCAAACTCATATATGGCATTCAGAATTCACTAAGAATTATTACTGACACTTATACATTTAGGAGAGGCAGTCTATTACTGACTACTCAAAACCTTCAAACTATTTTGTTTGGGTTTTTAAATAGATATACCTACAAAAGTGYTTTGCAAAGATATAAAGTGATACAAAACTGGCATACCTTCTGGATACTTGTGAGCTCTTTATTAACATCCTCTAACTTATTAGCTATTTGCTCCACTGATTTCTCCAGATCTTTTAACTTCTTTAATTCAGCCTCTTCTTCTGGACTATTCTGTGTATTCAAAAGTACAAAATTCACAACTAAGGAACAAATACAGATACAATGCAGCTAAAAAGCAGCAGCAGTGGTGATACAGACATAAAGGCTCTGTTGGTTTAAAATACACACTACACTGTGGCTATTCTTTCCATATTTCAATATCTACCAAATAARCTTCTTCCAAAGCTTAATTACAAATTCAGTTAAAACAGCAATGTATRTAAATGCATTAAATGAGATTATTTTGAAGGGAAAAGGGAAAGTGCTTTTTTTTCTTTTTGTTAACTTTTCATTTTAAAGTATAGGTAACATTTACATGACAAGCTTATAACCTCATCCTCTACTTGGCAAAGCCAGTGCCAGCCACAGGTCATTTCACAAGAAATAACCCAAATGATCAAGACTCAGTAGCTGCAGCTGAGGAAGTATTTTATGAACCAGAAAAATAAGATGAGCAGATAAGGTCATCAGTGCAYAGAAGGTTCATGAGCACTAAACACAGATTAGGCAGAGTCTTGTCAATAATGTAAATCAGAAGCCAGTCAATAGTGCAATTGCAGAAAAGTACAAAGTGCAGTTATTTGCAGCATGAGACTCAACTCAGCTTTGTGAATAGGTATATAAAATTAGGTTAATGCTGCAGCTTGTTTCTGTGTTCAGAAGCTGACTTACTGACAAAAATTATGATAGTTTGAAAGGGAAAAAAAGGTCCAAAGGCAATGCTTACCCTTTTCCCAATCAACATGACTTTGCAACCATTCTTAACACCAAGTGCTGATAATGGCTGTTCCAATTCTTTCAGTGACTTTCCTAAATGAAGAACAAGAGAGGAAAAAACCCGTTAAAGTACAGTTAGTGGCATAAGAATGTCTTTTTGAAGACATTCAAGATATGAACACCTGAAAGCAACTAAGATGAAAGCTTATGATCCGTAAGAAACATTACAGATTCATAAGTTACCTTTGTATATCAGTTTCTGAAAAGGAACTGGAACTCCAGTGACTTGTTCTATAAGTACAGCCATGTCTTGTAGTGTAGGTTCACCATCTTCTTGCTGAGAAGCAACTTGAATACTGTGTTTTTCATTACCTACCAGAAAAACAGAGGAACAGCAATACTTATTGTAACCTAGAAAATATTACAGGGAATCTATTTCTAAATATTTACTACCATTAATGCAGAAAGTTCTCAAATCACAGGTTCTCATGTAGAATCATCATTTTTAACCAAATGATTCTAGTGTACTTCCGTCATCTTCAAGAGACTGATCTCAGCTGAAAATTTTGTTTTACACTGCATTAACCTGAAGAGTTTGATTGGGTGTATTTTACTGGCATAATGCTCCTGCTAAATATTATTACCTGTCTCTTTTTAAGAGTACAGATGGTGTCCAGATATACCACAAGCTAAAGCATGAAAACCCAAACCTTTTAAATGTATCCCATTTCCAACTTACAAGAACTTTGAATGTCRTRAGTCTTTAGTATCTGAGATAATTTATCACTTCCTTCGCTCCCTACTCCTCAAACATTAAAAACAAGCAATCACTGTCTACCCTGTTTCGACTCCACCACCAGCCAGAGAGGATTCTCAGATATGTATTTCTCCCCAYATACTACTGATAAGCAGACATAACCACTTGGAAAACTCTCAGCTTATCTGTCACCTTCCACATACAGAGCATTCCATTCAGACTCCCTAAGATTACTTGTATGCAAACACAAGGCAGTTCATAAGAAAAAAATGGAGTGTGCTTATTAATCTCTGCTTTTCAACAGACCCTTTCTACAACCCTCTGCTCCCACACACTTAAGGTCTGTCAATCTGGAAGCGCCCACAGGAATCAAGCACCGCTGGCTGCAAGAGAAATCAAAACAGGCATTTTTCACTCTGCAGGAAGAAAGAACAGATACCAGAAGGAAAACAATTGTCACACCACTAATTTCAAGTGCACATGTCTTTTACAAAGAAGAGTGCTAGAAACATTAATTTTAAAATACTCCAGCCTTCCACAGTCTCATGACAAGTTAAAGATCTAACAAAACTTGTTAATTCCAGGACAATTTTAAGCTTAAAATCACATTATGCCCCTCTCGCCGAAATATCTTCCATAAATAGCCACTCTTACCACTGTTTTGGTGTAAAAAGAAAAAAAAAAAACAGATACAAAACACAACCTCAATATACTTCAAAAGGTCATTTTGATATCTACAACTGCTTTGTATAAGGGCTCTGCTGGTAAGCAGGTGAAAAAATACGAACATTAACTGAAGAAAAGAACAGATGAAGTTTGTCTAACCATAGAACCAGTTTAATTACAAATTATGAGTACCACTTAGGGCAGACTGTAAACAAGCTTTACTGTAAATTCACAGCAGAGTAAAATCACCATAAAAAATAACATGTCACGAGTTAGGACTGATATCAGAGTTTATCAGCTTGTTTCAGTAAATTACAAAACTAATTTGAACTAATCACTACTGCAAAATTCCAAAATGCTTTTTTTTTTTWAAAAAAAAAGCCTGAATACATTTTAATAAAACAGGTCCATTAATTTTCTTGTTGTATTGGGTTTGCRTGGCAAGGTTTTGGTACCGAGGGGCTACAGGGATGGTTTCTGTGAGAAGMTGCTAGAAGCTTTCCCTACGTCCAACAGAGCCAACGCCAGCTGGCTCCAGGATGGACCTGCTGCTCGCCATCAGCTACGGTGGGAACACCTCTGCAATAACCAAGTTATCAAGGGGGGCAAAACAAACCTGGGCATCAGCAACTACAGCCACAGAGAGAAATGAGAACATGTGAGAGAAACAGCCTGCAGACAGCAAGGTCAGCACAGAAGAAGGAGCAGGAGTTGCTCCAGGTGCCAGAGCTGAGATTCCTCTGCAGCCCATGGTAAAGGCTGTGGTGAAGCAGCTGTGCTCCTGCAGCCTGTGGAGGCAGAGATCCACTTGCAGCTCATGGAAGATCCCATGCCAGAGAAGGTGGATGCCTGAGAGGAGGCTGTGACCCTGTGGGAAGCCTGTGCTGGAGCAGGGTCCTGCAGGGAGTTGCAGATCCATCGAGAAAGGAGCCCACCCTGGAGCAGGTTTGCTGTCGTGACTTGTTACCCTGTGGGGGACTCAGATGGAAGCTGTCTGTTCCTGAAGGAGTGCAATCCATGAAAGGAACCCACGCTGGAGCAGGGGAAGAGTGTGAGAAATCCTCCCCCTGAGGAGGAACAAGCAGCAGAGACAAAGTGCAATGAACTGGCCGCAGCCCCCATTCCCCTGCACTGCTCAGGCAGGAGTTAAGAGAATTCAGGAAGAATACTAAGCTCAGTGGGAAAGTTGKTTTTTCTCTTTTAGTTCTCATTATTCTAGTCTGATTTGAATACTAATAAACTACATTTCCCCAAGTCAAGACTGTTTTACCCATGACCTGGTGAGTGAAACCTTTTGTGGTATTTTCTGTCCCCTGCCCAGCTGAGGAGGGGAGYGACATAGTGGCTTTGCTGGACACCTGATTTCTAGCCAGGACACTAGCAATTGTCAAGTTACACTTGTGGGTCTACCGTCAATCTATTTCTCAGACTTAATTTCCATCTTTCCCAACTTTCACTCATGCATACAAAACTTTACTAAAAATGTTGTATGCAAAGTGGCAAACAGAATCTGACAGCTGTAGATATAAATTAAACAGATAGTGAAGAAAGGTATCTATTTGCTATTTATTAATAGCAAAGTAACTATCAGATAAGAAAACAAYTGGAAAGACAAAAACATTCTCAGACAATAAGGCTGTTGGCAAACAAGAAGCTGGAATTATAAATATATCAGTATCATTAAATTATTGACATCTTTGCAAAATGAAAACACCTCAGATCAAACTGAGCTCTCTGAAGGCACCAGTGAGCACATGAATCATGATGATTCAAACAGATTATTTTGCAAAATTCCTCACCAAAGACTCTTGAACAAAACTACCAGGTGATAAAGGAAGCAYTTTAACAAAACAATTTCAAACACAATTTGAAAACACAAATGAGCAAGCAGAAATAAACAATAAGCTCTAGAGATGGAAAGAATGCAACAAAATACTGCAAAAGGAACAAAGGCAGAATTTATTATTCAAATTTTTTTGAATCCAATAAAAATCAAGTAAGTATTGCTAACAAAAATCAGCAGAATACTTTTTTGATTTAATACCTTACTATAGTCTTCAYTTCTCCTGTCTCACTTAGATACACTTCAAAATTTAACCATGGTGTTTCCCATGTTATTTTAAAGATGTGGAGTCCAAGCTTCCTCACCCTTTTGCAGTAATATTTTGTATTTGCAGATACGAGCCCATCTTCCCTTCCACCTTCTTCTCCCTCCTCCTGTTTTTCTTTTTGAGGGGGAAAGAAGCCCATCTATGTCAGCTAGCCTTTGAGTGACTCGTTCCATCAGGTCCACACCCACCTGTCCTACTGATGAAAATACTGTCTGTGGCAGACCTGCAGCTCGGAGCTGCAAACATTCAAGCCTCTTCAACAAACCAGAAAAAAGCCCCTGGGTAGCACCCACTTTTAACATGAAGTGCCGACTTCAGCAATATATTTCATCTCAATGAAGATTACCAAAACAACAGAATCACAGAATGAGTCAGGCTGAAGGGACCACAGTGGGTAATCTGGTCCATCTGCCCTCCTCAAGCAAGGTCATCTCAGAGCACACTGCACGGGATTGTGTCAGATGATTCTTGAGTATCTCCAGCAAGGAGACTTCGCAACTTCTCTGGGCAACCTGCACCAGAGCAGAGTCATCCCCACACTAAAGTTCTTTGTCATATTCAGGTGGAACCTCCTGTGCATCCGTTTCTGCCCACTRCCTCTTGTTTGTCCTATTGTTTGGCACCACTGAGAAGAGCATGGCTCCATTTCTTGGCATCCCCCCTTCAGATATTTATACACATCATTGAGGTCCCCCTGTCATCTCTCCTCGAGGATGAATAGGCCCAGAACTCTCAGCTCTTTCTTTTAAGAGATGCTCCAGTCTCCCTTGATCCCCGTCGCCACCAGACGACCTCTGCTCTGCGCTCTCCAGCAAAAGCCGCCTTGTCACCTGCTCCTACTGTCACCCTTACAGCACACCTACGCCTGCGATGCAGCTAGAGGAGACACTGGGAAGCCGCGGCCAGTAAAGGGATCAATGAGGAGCATCAGCCGGGATGGAGCCCAGGCTGAGCGGGGGCCGCCCCTTGCCCCGCCGAGGCCRCCCCCGTTCGCCCCCGCCGCCGGTGCAGCCGCGGGCCGCGATCCCCGCAGCGCCCGGTGATGCTCCAGCCCGGSCGGGGATGGCGGGCAGCGGGGCAGGGGAGGGCCGGGAGGAACCCCGCGACCAGAGATGCGCCCCCCGCCCGCTGCCCGTGCCCCGGGCGCTTACTGTARGTGACGGTGACGGTGACCGGGGCTCCGGGCGCCGCCATCTCGCCCCGCCACAGGGAACCGCGCGCGGCGCTGCCGGGGCGCGCCCGGAGCGCGTCACTTCCGCAGCAGGAAAACGGGAATGCTGCTTTCCCGAGCGGCTCCTCCCGCGGCGCCGCCGAGCAGCTCCACACGGACACAGCTGAACCAGGCCTGGCCAACACGGGGCTTTTCTTCCCCATCCCGAACCAGGCTCCGCCTCTGGCAAACCCCSTGATGCTGTAACCTGCCCCCCGCCCCGTTCCTCGGACCGAATTCACTGCCAAAAACGCCACACAAAGGAATCTGCTAATCTACGTGATTTTATGTCTCCAWAGAATACATAAAGTTAATGATAACCCGAGCAGTTTACAAGGAGGTTACAAGTACAATCGCATAAAAGTCTCAAGACTGCAGTAGTTTAAAAATTGCTTTCAGTTCTTTATCAAATAGGCGTTGTAATAAGGGAGCTATTTTACAGAGAACAAGCAGCAACGCATAGTCTTAGTCTCAAGAAAGAGAAACAATACGAAGTCAAACCTCAGCTATCGACAGCCACCACTAATCTTCACGTTTTACTTTGTCCATATGACACGGAAATCAAAACCTATCAGACTGACTGCTTCCACTGAAGGGAACTGTGATGAATTTTCCACTAAAAGAACGATCAGTAGTAGAACTTTCTCCAAAGAACACCACCAGCCACTCATATTGCATTCTAGACTGTAGTGATATTAAGGTTACACTGGAAAGACAAATTCTCCAGGATTTAAAATAAAAAAAAAATTCTTAATACAATTTGAAAAGTATAGTTCATTGTATCCTTTGTGCTTTTGAAACATTTATGTTGCAGGGATCTTTGGCAACCCAAATTCATCCACCAATACGCCATCCTGTAGGAAAGAAAAAGTGACAGGTTAACAACTCTTCCCCCGACCAGATAATTTCACAGAAGCTTCCTTTGAATTGCTATAAAGCGTCTGCATCTGCAATTGTCACTGTGTGACAGCTGGAATCAAAACAAGAGCATGTTCTTGTGATCTTCCTTACTACAAAGCTCTATTAGAGCCCCATGAGCAAACATACAGCTTTTATTATGGTTTTAAGAGTAAAGCTGTAATGGTACACTTAGTTTTACTGGCAGTCTGACACTACTTGATAGGAGTGACAAAATGTCATTCAAGTCCTTTTAAACTTAATTAAGAGCATTCAGTACACTGTATTCTCAAATTCTCTATATTTATCATCCAAAATACATAAAACATTAAACACGCTTTTTTGTTCCAAATATTAAGGATCCCAAATATCAAGCAACCAATTAATCCAAAACGAACAAAAACATAATCTGCTGTTAAACAGCAAAGGACTCACTTTGTTTTTTGTGTCTGTAGGAGTGACCTCTGGAATTGCTGGAGCGGATGCRGCTTCATCTAAGTAGGAATTATCTTCATCGGCTAAAAGCTCATCACCTAATGCATCCAGTTCTGAAATTTAATTGTACTGGTTGAAACATTGTGTAAGAAGTCCCTTTTGCATGAGAAAAGCTGCTCTTACAGACTCAGGGTTCACATTGAATGATTAAATTCAGGCTCTCTTAGTCATCAGTCAGAAATTCACACACATGCACACRCACACTGGAGAGAACCTTCTTCCCTGCCATTGGCATCTCATGGTTATTCCACGCTCTCATTACTGCTCTTAAAGGAAATGCAGCTTTAGTGTTTTAAAAGAAGCTGTTAAGGCTTTTTAAAACACATTTAAATAATTTGATTAATGAAATTAAAAATCACTGTATGACAGTATGGTGATTTTTATACTCAGTAATAAAAAAAAAAAAATCATCCTCCCCCTTCCTAACCTGCTTCCAAATCATCTTCATCAATCTCTGGTGTTCCATAGCTACGACTCAATGCCTCCTGGACTTCATTGGCTTCTTCCATCATATCTTCCARTTGATCTTGTATGTCCTGAAGCAAGAATCATTTTCAAATTCTGTTTAGTAATTCCAATATACAAAGCATTCAATTCTTTTAATGCATAAACCATTTTTTCAAGCAGCAATAATAACAAGTCAAGACACACACATTCAGGACAAGAGTACTTGAAAAGCAGAAAAGGTATGAAAGTTAGACAAATTAAATCTACCATCTGGAAAATAAGCACTATCCTGAGTTGTGCCGCAGCAGAATTTAGACAATACATTAGCATACTTATTGGCACTGAACTTGAATATAAGTAAGGAAGAAATAACTTGCCTAAAGGTTTACCATGCAGGCCGTATGAAAAACCGAACTTAAAGGAATTCTGCACTGGCATTGGATAAGAGCTTAAGTGCAGCATATTTGAAATTATATTTAGAGATCTTATGGGGGGGTTTTATGTGTTTTCTGAAGTCAGGGCCAGGCCTTGCTGACATCTGGTTAGTGGATTTTTTAGTTTTAGAAAGGTAAAGGACTAATATGCATGTTACTAGGAGAGGGAAGCAAGAAGAACGAAAAAAAAAACACATCAGGAAGTATTCGCTAACACTGATGCTGAAGTGCAAAGGAAAGGAAAGGAGAGATTAAAGATTAGCTCAGCAAGAAAACAATAATAAGTACATTAAAGCCAGCAACTGATTGTGCAGCACCAAAAAAATTAGGAAGGAATTATGATGGCGGTTCCATAAAAAAGGAAGACAAATGCATGTGAATTAAAAYAGTCATCTTACTTTCAAGTTACGTAGTCCACTYATCACTATTTCAGAACATTWATTTTGTTCTTTAATAATTTAAATTAYAAAAACTCACCTCAATTTGATCAATCTTGACTTGCTTGTAAGCTTTCTTCATCTCTTTCACCCCCAGTTTCATTGCATCCACCTAGAAGTCAAACATCATGCTTGTATCTGATGTARCACAGATTAAGCAAATAAAACAAGYGTGAGATTAATAAACTGATACCGTTGTCTTTGTATCCTTCAGTGCCTGAATAGTGTAATTAGCTTGTTCCATATTAAAAGACTGCTGTGACAGATTATCCCTCTGTTGTTCATACCTATTAAAAAAAAAAACAAATAATGGCTTTAAAACACCACACTATTTATTACTACAAACTCCCTAATTTTTTAAGAGTTGAAAAATCAGCCGCAGTAGTCTAAAGATAGGAACAAATTTGGGTTTTTTTTCATTTATTAAACACAATTGCAGAATAAACAGCTTCATAAAATCTGACCATTATGCATTTCTGTGTATTTCAAGCTGACAAAGCTATTCCTGAACTAAGCTTYGTTTTAACTGACAGCAACACCGTATTTGCCTGGACTGACAAAGTAGGTGAGGACACAGCAAAAGTTTAATCACCTTATCTACACATGCATGCCATGCTCACTACTGTTGTAAGGAGAATGGATGAGTTGACAGGTTATCCAAACCACAAGGGCTCCACACTGGAGCTTTTCAGGGCAGGAAGGAGGGGGAGGATAGGGTACCAAAGRCTACCCTAACCACAGAGAAAAGAGACACTTTAAAATTCCAGAAATCATCCTTCTCAAAGCTAAATTTGTATCAACTCAAGAATGTAAACTATGTCAAGTTAAGCCAAAGAACAAAAGTATAAATTTTAACCATGAGTCCTTCTAACATGCAAAGCAGGACATTTGAAAGACAAGGAGGATCCACAAGCAAAACCTTCTGGACAACTGACTGCATATATTACTGTTCCACAAGATCAGAAAGAAATGACCAATGGATATGACAGTAGCCTATTATGAGGAGGCCAGTATTCCCACCAAGGAAGATGACCAGGCAGCATAGTTAAAAAATAGGAAAAAAAAGCCAAAAATCAAGCAGTCCTCTCCTAACAATATCTAACTAAGGTATTGCATTCCTTGCCATATGATATTTTGGATAGTAAGAGTTCACTAATACTTAACAAGWAATTGAGTGAGTCCATAAAGGAACAATTCATCTGAGGGATATGAGATACAAGATGAGAGGAGCTTTGGCTCAGGCAGCTTCTAAGATTTGCAGTTCACAGACTATGAGATATTCCAATGTAACATTCCTGAACACTTGCCATGTTCTCATATGCTTTCCTTTGGATCTGTTGCTGGACACTTTCAAGACAGTACACTAGACAAGACAAGACAAGACCAGACCACAGGATCATCTATCCTGTCCATTTTGGGTTTTTTTGCATAGATACAATCATCTGCACTACATCTGTTTAAGTCCTCAATGGTGCCCATAGAAAACAGGTAAATTTCCAGTAAACCAGGGTAAGGTTATTAAGTATACAATTCAGAGTAATCAAATAATAACATTAAATGAGACAATCTCTCAGGAAGTTTAGGAACWAGACATAATTGTAATARTGAGCAGATTTAGGTCATCTTGTACCAATCCAAATCTATATACTGATATATGTATCATAAATATGCTGATGTGAAATCTGTGAGGAGATGCTTCTGAAAGGCTTGKTCAGCATTTTTCTTTAAAGAATGCTCAGGAGAGTACTGGAAAGAGAAATGAAAGTGTGCCATCACCCCTTAAAGAAAACATTTCTATTAACCACATACTTTTGGCTTTTATTAACCACAAACTGAAAAGGTTTCAACTTACATTCGCTTCTGCTTTAACACTCTCAACGCTTTCTGCTTTACTGTATTCTGAAAGACATAATAGTGTAACATTAGAAAAAAAATCTGAATTTACACTTGATTATGCTGTTTAAACCTAATGCCTTGGGTTCAAGTTTTCCAAAAGATTCTTCAGTTACTAGTGCCAGAAGTTTAACAATAGTTATGTTCAGCATTTGGACTGCATTAACGATTAACAGAACAAGAGAGCACACAAATCTGCTAGTAGAAAATACTTTCAGTTTCTATTTTCAAAATTACATTTTCAGTAAGGAAAATAAAAATGTCAAGCTCAGTCCATCAGAACTATCTTTCATTAACACGTTTTAATGGTCAGCATCAAATAACACTGCAACAGGTACTTTAACAATACTGTTTATATCARATATGTTTCTTTTCAGATACACTTTATATTCTTAGTTCATCTGCTTAAAAAATGGGTTGCCCTCCTCCCTTTAGGTATAGTGAGGAGCTTTTGATTTTGGATGACAAACAAAACATCTCCACTAGACTTAATTAAGTCTACTAGACTTAATTCAGTTAGCAAGGAAGGAGGAAAACAAGTTGCTTTTMAGGAGGAATTACATTACACTCTGGAACAAATGAAAATCAATGAAAACACTGTTCAAATATGCATGTTTAATAAAAATAATCCTGCAGGATYTTATATCTCATCCATAGGGCAAGATGCAGTTTTAAGAACCTGATGAACTGGCTAAATCACATGACAAGAAGTGTGAGTCACATCCTCTCATGCTCAAATYCCACAGAAGATTCTTACCTTTGCAGGTCCCTCTCTCATTTTCTTCATTTGATCCTTATACTTCACTAGTTCTGCATCAAGCCTAGCAATTTTCTTGTCAATTGACTCCGCTCTGCTATCCACCTTTAATACATGAGGGGGGAAAACAAGAAAACAACATTCATTATGGTTTTATTCAGATACTGGACAATAAAAAAGAACAGCCTCCGTTTTGTTGTGCTTCTAACTGAATTGTTTCTTCACTCAGTGATTTTGTAACCAGTTTAGATTTTGCAGAGAATCCAAAACCAAAATCAAGTGAAAGAACTTCTACAAGGTGCACAAGAAACAACACTCTGAAACTGCAGGAAACTCTGCATTGCAACATGTTCTCATCATTTTGAGATGCTTCCTTGCAAATACAATCAAGTCAGGTCTCCATTCAAGAATTTCTGGTAACACACAGTGCCAGACTAAACTGGAATGGAAATATTCCAGGTGTATCCTGTAGGCAYACCACAGAGCTCTCATTTGGGATGTATTTTAACTCTTCAGCATAAGAGGGTTAAAGATGACAATTACACAACCAGGCACRGGTATAGGCAATTCTAACAGCATACACAAATTCAAAAAAGGCCTTTTTAACATGAACTATCTCAGCATTCTTCTGGAAACAACAAAATAAAGCTTATTAACTTCTCATTCCAAGGAGTCTCTCTAGGGATTAGATTATAATGACATTCCAATTATAGCATGAGACTGACCAGTGCAAATTTACAATTCTGCCTTGCTAATGGTGCGGCTAAACTGCACAATTATGTGGATTTTCATTTCAGTGTYTCAATGACCCTTTAAAAATCCTGCTCTATGAAAGCAACATGCATTTACCAGAGGCATCCTGAACAGAACATCTGATAYGAACATTCCACACAAGACACTGAAGTCCCTGGGCACAGGTGGCATTGAAAAAAAAATGTATTAAGCTTTCTATTATGCCAAATATTTTACTACAAGCAAGAAAAAGAAAACTTCGTGATTTAAAAACTCTTGTAGCTTCAAAACATAGCACCTCAAGATCTTCATCAACTAACTACATCTTTGGTGTCAGTCTCCACAGGGGAAAAACAGTTATTTGATTTATTTATATAATGATTCTTTTAAGCATTGGAGACAGAGCCTCCTACATTGATTAACTACAGAAAAATTTCACACACATGACACAGGACCTCAGCTTTTAAAAATGAGACTGGACAGAAGAGGGGAGAATGGATCTAACAGATAAAAAAAACCTAGACTATGTATTAGCACTTGAAGAACATCTGTCTATTAAACACAAACGTGGCACACAGGAACATTTCTTGCTACAGTAGGGMCCCAGTCTACACAAAAGAAAGTGATTCTGAATAGTGACACTGTTGTTACAACTGTAAGACTTTTGTTCCTATGGCTCCTGTTTACTACTCTGAAAAACCCTAAGTTTAGAGTGTTTTTTCAAAGAAGAAAAAGCAAARACACTATTAATGCTTCACTTCCTGGTGCATCCCTCCTCCTACCRGCCTCATGACAGCTTTGAGTCATCTGACTGTACTCTGCCAGAAAGCATAAAAAACTCTTGCCTTTAAGTGCAATGGATTTTAGAKAACTAAACTTGCCTACACAGGAAAGAACATCCAAAACATAGGAATGATTACTGCCTAGGAATTGTCTTATGTTTTTACAAATGTTACATTAATCACTGCTCACCAAATACATTTCCTAAATGCCATTTAATGGCTAATTACAACTGAAGTAACATGGTAAGAGATCTTAGAACGCAATTTGACTCTTTCAAAAGGTACAGCACAATGTGTCWAAGAAAACACCCCAGAAGCAACATTACCTGAGCCTCCAAAAAGTTGGATTTAACGTTGCAGAGAAACAATACAGGTTTTTAATATTTCACACAACCTTTCTTCATAATTCACATGTAATTTAAGATAAAAAATCTACTCATGTCTGTAGTTTTAACAGAACCTATCCTAGAGACTCCACTATTGTGAAAAGACAGCAAGTCTTTCACAAATCAGATTGATTACTGCAKAACTTGGCACAAAAAGTGAATTCATAAAGTTCAAACTTCTACAAGAAAGCATGCTTCTCCCCATGCTTACTAGTATACAGAGATGTCTTAAATTGTAATAGCATCCACAGAAATTAAAAGGCATCAAAACACAGTGGTTTATAGACTTCCTGTGATGACCCACCCTTAAGGGGTGTGCTTGCAGCCAGTCCTTCCTTTCTGAACAGCTGACCAGCACAGGCTCTCCACTTCATATTTTAAAAACCACTCTATAACTCATCACTTGTTGCTGAAGTCATCATAGGCATAAAATAAACCTGAACTCCTGCTTCTTGGTTAATCTGCTGKCTAGCATAGTCAAACTTTCAGACAGTGCAATCACAAACAACTAGAAGAGAATCAGAACTTTGTTCAGCAGTGGTTTTTTTAGAAAAAAAAACCCATTAAATTCCTGGTGTTGTCAATCAAATCAGCTGTTTAAATTACACTTTTATGTACAAGCAAGAATCTACTAGGATTGAACAAGCTCTTACAAAAAGACCTATCTAAACTTTCTTTTGATTTACTTCATCATCAGAAAATGGACATTAACTTGGAACTAGCAAAAGCAGAATGGAAAACCTAACAGACTAATAAAGAGTTAGTTGTTGTGAAGGAAGCAAAAGCTTCCTGCCTTCTCTCTCACTTATACTGCCAAAATGGCAAATTCAAGTACTAATAACAGTATCTCACACGGATTCTGGAGTTCAAGTCATCCACCAAAGTGTTTACTGGCAACAATGGGAAAGCCAATTCTATTTCCAATCAGATGCTTTAGTCACAATTTAGCTCTAACTAAATATATTTAGTTATGTTTCAGCTTAATAMGGCTAAAAAGCAATACAGATTCTTTGGCAGTAAAATAAAGTACCAAAACAAATATTATGACCACTTCTCTCCTTCCCCATACCAGCCTGCAGCATACAAAAGAGACTGATGTGTAGGTTGGTGGAGGCAGCAGTGACAAGTATTAGACAGTTAATCTAGGATCTCTTCAATGTGTAGCAATATAAATCCTCTGGGAGGAAAACTGTGATTTTTTTCCACAGAAACTTTTTGTTGTCAGGTTCCAGTGACAAAGCTTGGTTAGCYTTAGTTAACCTACATTTATACCACAACCATTACTGCTCTTTGTTTRCTGACACAAATACTCAATAAACACTGTTTTCTTTTCTCACTTCTTAAAATTAGCTTACAGAACAGAAAGAGCTGCAAAACCATGCTATAGTTTTCTTCATAAATTTTAAAATAATAAAAAGTCTATGAAATTATAAGATAAACCTTAACACATTTTCTTAACCCTCTCTGCCGGTAGGCCAACACAACAACAGTTGTAAAGTGTTTTGCCACATGATTCCCGAGTATTYCTTACTTGGTCTGGGGCTGCTTATCTGCCCATCTGCACACACTTTTGGCAGCAACCCTACAGCAACCCTACTCAACCCTAAGAGACAGAACAATCTTCATTACTGGACAGGGAGACTGATTTTCTTGCTCCTGCCCACAACTTGCCATGGCTATTGCAATCAGGGAAGCTTTCATTTGGAAATGCTGAGAACATCCATGAGGATGTAAGGAGAGCCATGCCTTCCTTGCTCACAGGACACAAACGCAGGTCCAGGTGTCCGGACACATAAAGGTACATTCCTGTGTGCGGATGCGGACATACAAACACGCAGCACCAAAACACACCGCGTATCCCTGCACATCCCAGCGCTCAAGGCCAGCCCGGGTGTGGCCATGAGCAACCTGCTCTAGTGGAAGGTGTCCCTGCCCATGGCAGCGGTGTGGAACCGGGTCATCTTTGAGAACCCCCTCCAACCCAAGCCATCCTGTGCTCCTGCCATGTACACACACACACACGGGCACACACAGTGCCCCCGCACAGCAATGTCCCCACACTCAACACACCCTCCTATGCACAGGTGCGCGTCCCTAGGGCCATCCCCGCCGCTCCCGCCCCTGCCCAGCGCTCGGCGTGCCCAGGRCGGGCACTCACCGTCCCGATGCAGTCGGTGAGGCTGGGCGGGGGCGCCTTGGGCTTCGCCTTGCCGAAGAAGCGGTTCATGGCGGCGGTGGCTCGGCGTCGCTCCCGGCCCCGGCAGCGGCAGAGGCGGCAGCGCTCCCGGCCGACCCGGAACCCCACGGCCAGCTCCGCCCCGTGGAGGAAGGGCCACGGGAAGCAGGAAGCGCATCCCTGAGCTCCCGCCCCTCTGGATGGCGGAGGATGTCACCGGATCCTGAGGCCGCATGCAGTCACAGCACCCCGCACACGGGGACGCTCTTCTCCCTCAACACACCCCTTGTAGCCGCTGCTGGACCTGCACCGCCTGCTCGCAGTGTAGAATCACCCCCATTACAGCAGCTGGTCTGTCAGGAAATGCATGTAAAGAAAACCGGATGAAAAGAGCACTGTGAGTCAGAAATAGTGTGGGGATCGAGCAGGACAAGAGCAGTGATTGTCCCCGTGTCCCCAGGTGGTGCCGCACCTCCTCGAGTGCTGGGCCCAATTCTGGGCCCCTAAATTCAGGAGGAACATTGAGGAGGGGCTGGAGCATGTCCAGAGAACGGCAATGGTGAAGATTCTGGAGTACAAGTCCTGGGAGGAGCAGCTGAAGGAGCTGGGGTTGTTTACCCTGGAGAAGAGAAGGCTCAGGGGAGATCTCTTCACTCTTCACAACCACCTGAAAGAAGGGTTTAGTCAGGTGGGTGTGAGCCTGACTCTGAGGGTAACCAGAGACAGCATTAGAGGACACAGTCTTAAGGTGCATCAGTGGAGGTTTACGCTGGATATAAAAACAATTTCTTCACAGAAAATGTGATTAGTCATGGGAATGGACTTCCCAAGGAGGTGGTGGAATCGCAGTCCTCAGAGGTGTTTGAGGAAAGACAGCATGTGTCTAGTTCGGTCTAGTGACATGGTGGTGTTCAGTCACAGGTTGGAGTCAGTGATCTCAGAGGTCTTTTCCAACTAATGGATTCTGTGATATCATATTTATTTTATTTTTTTACATTAAGAACACTTTTTTCATACAGAAGTTACTGAGGACCTAACATATCTTTAGGCTTCACCCACTGATCAAACTGGTCTGATGTAAGGAACCCCAGCTTTATAGCCGCTTCTTTTAACGTTGTCCCCTCTTTGTGCGCAGTTTTGGCAATCTTGGCTGCTTTATCATATCCTGTTACAAAACAAAACCAACAAGTTATCCATTTGCAATTGCAGATGATTCATTAGAGGTGAGACAAAAGTGGGACACTTGGTCTTTGGAGAATTATTTGCCAGGCATTTGCTATTACTGCTTAACTCAGTTTCCAGGAAATGCACACCAAATGTTTACAACAACTCCTTACAGTGAAAGTAAATTTTGTTATTCTACTCTCAATTAATTTCGATCAATCACTTATGGGACCTTCTCCTTTAAAAATAATCCCATATTGTAATCTTTCACTCATCATTGTTAGAGGTCAATTTAAGAAAACAGGTACAGAAATTCTCCCAGTCTCCTTTTGATTCTAATCAGTTCTTTTTCATGGCCACTGCAAGAACACAACCCTTGCAATTGGTGATGTTGAAGTAAAATAAATTTTGACAACTTGATCTCCCAAGCATTGTGACAATACAATAAAGTATAAAAAATAACATTACCCAAAGTCTTTCAGTATAATGTTCGGAGAACATTACTTCTGAGCCTTAAACCTACCTATATGCGGGTTCAGTGCTGTTACCAACATCAAAGATTCATTCATCAGTTTGTTGATCCTGTCCGTATTGGCTTGGATTCCAACTACACAGTTGTCAGTGAAAGAAACACACACATCTCCTAGAAGTCTTGCAGAGTTTAAAACATTTTTGATCTAACAAGAAGAACAAAGAAATACCAGTTATTTCATTCAGATATTACTAGTTGCACATTCTGGCACTTTTGTTCATAACCAGTGTCCCCTCTGCAATATCAAATTATTCAACAGGCTGTTTTCCTTCCAGTATCTGAAGGGAGCCTACAGGGAAGCCAGAGAGGGACAGACTCTTTCAGAACCGTAGTGACAGGACAAGGAGCAACAGACTGAAAGAGGGGAAATTTAGGCTTGATATCAGGAAGAAATTCTTTACTGTGAGGGTGGGGAGATAAGGAAACAGGTTGCCACGGCATGTTGTGGATGTCCCAACCCTGGCAGTGTTCAGGTGTTCACTGAGGGTATTTCTGTCTGTTAAGTTATCTGTACAATTACTTTAAAAGTCCTAGACATGTAAAACTTTATGAACTTACCATCATGGGTTTAAAGACGTTCAGTTCAAAGTGTCCATTGCTTCCTCCTACAGTAACAGCAACATGATTTCCCATAACTTGGGCTGCCACCATRGTCACAGCTTCACACTGGGTAGGGTTCACTTTTCCTGGTTGGGAAAGGGAGAGAAAAAGGTTACCAAAGGAGAAGGAAGGGGAAAAACAAAACCAACCAACAACCAGCAGCCATTTACCAAATCACATTCAACAGAAAATGTTTTGCAAGGGGTAACCTGTCTTACTCATCTGTATCTGTGCACCACAGAAAATAAAAGTATTTCCACAAACAATATTAAATTGACTGTACTATTCCAGTATTTTCAGCTAGGATTTGTAAAACAGCTATGGCTGTTTCAGATGTCTCCGAAGACTGAGAGCTTGAATACATGGGCATGAGCTAAGCAGCTGTTCATTACCACAATTCTTAATAGTCAAGAGATTATAACCTGTCATTACATGTTCAAATTGGCATTTCTAGGAGATCACTAACAAATCTCACTCAAGGAAAGCATTACTTATTTGTTAGAATTACTATGTGATAAAGTAGTATACTGTATCATAAAAAACCACCAAAACAAAAAAACCAAACAAAACAAACAAAAACAAACAAACAAAAGTTAACAAAAAAAACCCCTGGAAAAAACACCTCAAAACCCCCAAACAAACAAACAAAAATTAATTTAAAAAAACCACACCAAAAAGAAACAACCAAAAAAAACAAACAAAAGAAACCCCAAAAAACAACCCACCCTAAACCCAACAACCACACCAAGTTAGAGCAGCCTCCCAACAAGTTTGTTGTATGGTTTTATGATTTAATTTTGAGAAACAATCCTAGTAAGAGCATTCATTGTTTGACTTTTTTTTAGAGCCAGAGCTCATGACCTGTTTCCTTCACAATATATAATCTTAGAATAGTTTTGGATGTACAATATTCATATATACATAGTTTTTTAGGAGAGGAAAGGTATGATCATTAGTATTATTCCTTTCTTATCCTCCCATACAATGGGATCATTGCAGAAGGGAAAATGTGAGTACATAGAACTAATCATGCTAGGAAGTGAAGACAGAGGTCAAATTACATGACAATATTGCTACAATTCACAGAATGAAGATAATTTCAGAAAAACCTTTACCTAAAACTTGTAGAGATCTTGCAATTCTAAAATAAGAGTTTGAGAAGCATGCTTATATTAATGAAGTCATATTTACTGATACTACTCTCCYTCATTAACTTGCTGATACACAGCTGTGCAAGCATTTTTATGAACACAGGTTTTGGCAAAGTATGATAGTAGATAAAACCTGAGAGAATCATTGAATTAGTGATATTTGTGATGGTGTTTYGTAAACATCTGTTAAGAGACAGTGGTCTAAAAGAAAAGAAACAGGTCRTTTTTCTCCACAGATTTTCTCTGTACCTGGCATGATGCTGCTCCCTGGTTCATTTTCAGGCAGGATGAGTTCCCCCAGTCCAGAGCGTGGTCCAGAACCCAGGAAGCGAATGTCATTAGCTATTTTCATCAGACTGCACGCCACCGTGTTCATGGCTCCACTGAGCTCCACTAAAGCATCGTGAGCTGCAAGAGCTTCGAACTTATTTGGAGCAGTGACAAAAGGCAAACCTACAGGGAGAGGGTATAAATATTAAACCAGTGAAGCACTGCCTTGCAGATATAAACCACACAATCACACACATAACTAGCTTAATAAAAATTAAAAATGARAAACACTCTAAGATCATCTCTTTCCTCTAGAGCTTTCTCCACAAACATATTTCTTAATAAAATTAAATTAAATACAAAAACACAATAAAAGTCACTATAATATMGAAGAGTATAAAATCTGAGCATCCTATAACACAAATTTCAAGCTTTCATAGTATTGCATTCTRAGCATTAGTTCTCCACCACAGTATTTTGTGAATGTCAATAATCTTTCAGAAGTTAGCCCAACTTATGCATTTCTTGCATTGAATCAAATTAGATACTTTCGATTGTTAATTGCTGTGATTCTTTCAGTTATAAAAATASATGTTTTTGCAGGCMCTAGGGTAAAWAAGAAGTAATCACAATGGAATTAGCTACTGGAGGAAAAAAGAGGCATCTCAGTATCAGGACTGGAAGGGAAAACATAAACCAGCCAGAACACGAGAAAGCTGGTTCAGACTTGGGAGGATGCCTGCCAATGGCAAGAGCACAGGAGCAATGGAAGAACAGCTCTGTTTATGTTAATTAAATGCCTGAGATTTAAGCCTAGGTTCCATAATGAAGAACATTCCTTCAGGCCTTTGCCCTGGAAGGACAGTCCCAGCAGAATGCTRTGAATGGTTACAGACATCAGACTGACTCCGGGCTGGACTTCTGCCCCTCAGAATCAGCAATCTGAGCTTTCAGCACCAGTTCAAAGGAGAGCAGTATCATTCCCATAACTTCTAGTGTTTTGTACTTCCTGACAAAMACCAAACCCCACCCAGTTTGCAAGAGCTTCTGAACTGCACAGCTACCTTCTCAGTTGCAGAGACCTGTCCAAACTTTTCCTTTTGTCCTTGCCAAYAAACATTCTCTACAAGAGCATGTGGAACTTCAGGAGTCTGCCCTATTCATACAAGCTGCCCATACAGGACATAAAGTATCCCTTGAGATGGGAGAGCTTTCTAACAMCACCCAAGCATGCCCTGCCATGCTCCTGGCAGCTGTTGTTTAGAGCAAGTTACTTCTCTCTCAGAGTACAAGAAAGTCTTCACCCCTCTGAAAGACAGTGAAACATAGATCTATTAAAACAAAATTATTGTCACTAAGCAATTTCAGATTTTATATCAAATAAAWTTTTTTTATTTGGGGAGCATTTTAAAAACTGATACCATGGCACAAAAGATCTGGTTTACAGATCAAAAAACTTAATTGCACTGTAAATTATGTTTTAAGATCTATAAAGACAGAATTAAAAAAATCAGCTAACTTTTACTCTTTCATATGAAAAAACCAGAGTGGCTTTGGAATAAATTTTTCCCTTCTTTTGTGCCAAGTCACTGGAAATTAAGAAAGCCAGAGAAGCAAAGATCAAGAGAGAAGTATTAGAGTTGGGCTAATAATAGAAGTCTGAAACTGTATCCATATCCAAAGAGCCTYACTCGGATAAGCACCATAGTTTCAGTCACTATCAATGCACTGAGTATAACTATAAAAACACATTTCACAAAAAATCTGAAGAAGGAGGCATAGAAAACATGGCATTAACAAACATTTCACGTTAAAATATGAATACATTTTAAGTTTATGAGTAGCATGGAAACTGAAAAGATTCAAAGTTTGAATTTGACTGTATATTACATACACTGCTCTGCTGGTACCACACTCCTAAATATCATTCCTCACCTGTCAGCTCAGCCACTTTAGCAGCAACTTTCTCAGCAAAGCCAATTCTTGTGTTCAATCCKGTGCCAACTGCAGTCCCGCCAGCTGCCAGCTGATACACTCTTGGCATGGTGGATTCAATCCTGGCCACACCATATTTTATTTGTTGCACATAGCCACTAAATTCCTTGGAAAGAAATGAGGACAAAGTTAAGGAACAAAGAAAGCAACCAAGAATAAGCACCCAGATTACTTTAGATTTTAACATGATTTAACTAATTTCTTTCAATATTTGAAGGCATGAACTTCACTCACCCAGATGCTAAATCTAAGCATGTTTTCATTAAGAGGCAAAGTACACAGCTATTAAAAGACTGCGCCCATGCCACAATTATAGACAAAACCAATCTTAACATACAAAAACATATACATAATGCATCTTTYTCTTGCCTTTTATTTCAGTTGTGTACTTAGCAGGATCTTATCCCATACTAAATCAGCTCCAAGATTAAATGACCATTTTCAAAGTACAAATAGAGAAATGGATTTTGGGCTTTGTCCACTTAATTTTACATAGTAAAAACCGCACCTATGCATTTTTGAAAAAAATCCATAAATTTTACCTGGATATCTATCAATTCAGTTTAATGACCAAATTACTTCAATATAAACTATTCTTGACAATATGATAAGATTTGCTACATTATATATATATATATATATATATATATGTGCATACATACACACAAGATCATGTATCAAAGATTTTCATTCAAACACTTCGCGTGTGTGTTGGCAAAACATTTTTATACATATTGACAGATTACAGACTACAACTACCCCTTCTATGCAATGTCAGTGTAACACAAAACCTGTGCTGCACTATTTGGTAATGAAACATCATTTAAAAATAATTTATATTGCACTACTGTTAGAAGTAAAACACATATGGAAAAAAAAARRAAAAATTATGAYGTATGTACTAGACTACAGCATATTCAGCAAATTCCAGTTTGAAAATACTCAGGCTGAGATTCARCCAGTTTGCTGTATTTTCTCTTAAGTTTAATTTAGGCATCCTTAACTTTGACTTAATTTCCTCCAACACATTTACAAGAATTTGCCAAAGAAATGCATTATTTTTTYCTTTCTTACCTGTCCAAGTGTAAGYGGAACAGCATCYTGCGTATGAGTGCGCCCTATTTTTATGATTTGGGAAAACTCTTTGGATTTCCCTTCGAGTGCATTCTGTAGCTTCTTTAGTCCAGGTAACAACACCTCATGAACTTCCTGGGCAGCAGCAATATGCATTGCTGTAGGGAAAGTGTCATTTGAACTCTGTGGAGAAAATTCAAGAAATTTATTTACAAGCCTTTCTCACCATTGCTGCTGTAAGATGCACATATATGGCATTATTGTCTTTATTTCATAAACAATTAAAAAACAAAATAAGTAAGCAACTTAGGAGTGTTCCACAAGGCCAGTTCCTTATTGATAAATCAATTTTTCATGACTACATCCATAGAAATTTAAATTAAAAAGGTTCTTCACAACAACCTTGGGATAAAGAAAAATAATTACCACAGTAGTTATGAGAGATGGCTAACAAATGGACAGATGATTTTAAAGGAATTGTAGATGACTTTAAAATACGCACACGTTGCTTTGATAATGTTTAAATCCGTAATTCACAGAGTAYTGAGAAAGCATCAAGGATCAGGAAGGAAAACAGCCAAGCCAAGTGGTTTAGTATTTCCTTCAGATTAAATGAAGTTTAAGAGTGAAGTATAATAAAAATGTCTACCATGATCCAACTTTTAGAAACTGGACTTATATTTAACTGCTTTAAGACTGTAGCAGTGGTTGTCACAAGGCCACCTCAGCCTAATCCATTATGTGTGAATYTATCTATCATGAATGAGTTCAAAGTTTTTTAATCTGAAAAGGTCATACTGTCACTGACAAACATCTAAAAGTTCATTTGAACTGAAAAAAAAACCAGAAAATTGTTGCTAAAGTTGTCCACAAAACTTTTTTTTTAATCTAAAAAGTGGATACAAGAAAACTCAAAATTCCCAATTCAAAGACATAAAACTTTTGAAATTAAAATTAAAAGCAGTATAATAGAAGTGTAACAACCTGGCTTTTGTTAACATGATCATTTGGATGTACTGGCTTTTTGCTTCCCAGTGTGCCCCCCATTATYTCAATGGCTCTGTTACTGATGACTTCATTGACATTCATATTGGTTTGAGTTCCAGACCCAGTCTGCCACACCACCAAAGGGAAGTGATCATTTAATTTTCCTTCCGCTACCTATAATGGATAAAAAGAGAGAAAAATTGTCCCATGAGAAAAAAAATGCATAAGCCCAAAAATTTTATTGCTGTAATTAAAATTATACTTTCCATGGTATTTTTAAATCTACATATAACAATTGTGAATTTACACTAGAATAATTAAGAGGTTTTTATGTAATACCAGATTTAAAAGGGGAAATAAGGTACTCTGCTTTTTGAAGACACTGAATTGTGAAATAAAGAGATATCTGGAATTTGATTTYGTGTTCTACAGACATAGAAAGAAAACGTTTTTAAAAGGTAATTTAGGTAACATCTTCTCTCTGTGTAACTGGACTCAGATATTTCTCAATAAAAAAATTTCACACCGGAAAGTTCCAGACCTCTTACACCTCCACATATTACATTTTGCATCAACAAAGCTAGCAGATGGCTGCTAGTATCAAACACCTCTTTCCTAAAAGGCACTCTCCTGTTTGATCAATACTTTTTTGTAGCCTATTGATTGTCAGACACTTTCAGAGAGTTTTCTAAATGTGTATTTGTGATATTATCAAAATCTGTGCTCACCAGTATCACCCCCATGCACATTAGCATCAGAAAGACAAAGGAGTTGTTGCCATAACTTGAGGCTAGAGAACCAGATTATCAGAATACATCAATCCTCCTGGAATCATGCTTTTCAATAAATAATCTTATCTAATTCCCATCTTATACAGGGCCAGTGTTCCCACCTCCAACAGTAACTTGATTTCTCTTTGTATTTAAGTTGTATTAGAAAATTATTTTGGAGGTGAGGGAAAGGACATCATAGCGGGGGTGCTTTTAAAACACAACAATAAAAGCCACAAACACTTTCAGGATTTATGAATTTAAACTAAGGAACCTTAATCCACCAAAACTTCTAATCCACCTTTAACTAGGGGAACTCTAGAAACCAAAGAAGAGCCTGGACATATTCTGGAGTTCTCCAAAGCTACTGGTCTTGGAACTTTAGTGCTACAGCTTTTAGGAAGAGAGTGAAGCTTCTGCAAACACTGAAATATTTTTAAGCTAGTCAGGACAAGAAAGTTCTGTAAAAAAGGCTTCTAGATCAACAAACCTATTGATTTATACAAAGCAGAACATCTGGTATTATCACACCTCAAATAATGGTCACTCACAACTCTCTGTATTTGGGTGGCATTCACCAACATGCATTTGAACATTCTATCATTTCTTTACACGCCAGAAAGAAAACAATAAAATATTAAGTAAATGATCTCTGGAAAACAAGATTTACTAAGACGGAATGCCTTCGTGTAACAATCTGAGAAATGCAATCCCCCARCCTCCTGTGAAAAGCTTAACAAAAACACAGTGGCAGTTCTAACATTTTGAACAGCTGTTTCCTACCTCATTTGCCGCCTGTACAATGGCTTTAGCAATCTTTGGGTCGAGACCATAGTCTTGATTTACTTCAGCAGCTGCTCTCTTCAAGATGCCAAAAGCCCTTATAACTTGGACCTGAGACACAAGGGTAAGTTTAAATACATAATTTTTTTCTCCCACAGGATGTTAGCAATTTATAGTGCATGTCTAGTTCTAAACCAAACTCCTTCTGATCTTAAATCCAGCAGTGGTCCATCAACCAAACCAGAGAGCAATCAGGTCATCTGACCTACGCTCCCGCTAACAGGAACTTTCATCCAACCAGTCCAGTGGGCTCAGCTGTGTACTCACAGCTTTTTTTGGAAGATCAGGTATGCTCTGTGTATCAAAAGTTACATGCATTGGAACTGAACWGGTTCCATTTCTAAAACAGCCTTTTGAGGGAAAGCTGATGCATTTCAGTACATGGGAAGTCAGTGTATGACAAAGCACGTGCACATGAATGATCTATGCACAGCTACATGAGACAAATTAAGCTTGTATCAACTCATGCTATGCCAGACTACATCAGACAAATTATTCCACTTGATTTCTCATATTTGTGAAGACGAAAGACAGATTTCGATTCATCCTGGTTATTAAAAAAATAAAGCAACACCATGAAACTATTCAAAAGCGATTTTCAATTTAATTAACTGCAACAAGAAATATTTCTACCAGAATAATATATTGCCACAAAATTTCTACTTTTAATTATAAATCAAAGTTGCTTACAATTCCAGCAAGGTATTCACTTTCACAACCAAAACATACSCTAGAGAAGAAAAGAGCACAGATTTGAATTACTTACTGGCATCCTTTCTGAAACACCTCCAATCTTGAAGTTCATTGTAGATCTTACAGTCTGGGCACCATAGTATTTGTCACTTGGGACCTTCAGTTCACCRAAGGTATCATATTCTATCCTAAAAGCCTCTTGAGTAGACTGTGGAAAAGGGAAAAAAAAATCCAACACTGTCAGGAAGTATATTCTTCTTGAAAGCAGTAGTGAAGAAAAAGAGGTTCAAGAATAGGGCAAAAAAATACAGAGCAAAGTCAGGCAGCTAGTCATAGATCTTTTTCTAATTATATTTTTGAAGTTGAGACATTTTTCTGGTTTGAGCACCTATCTCACTAAAAGCCACAACTACAAACAGTGAGTACCATAGCATGGTGACAGGCATCACTACAATGCTYAAGACCTCAGGTGCCCACTGCATCAAACCTCTTCCTGATAAAAGAGTCTGTTTCTCCTTTTCAAAGAATTAGTTACCTATTTTACAATTTACAGAATGGCTGTTTTGTTAAAACCCAATGAAGAAGTAGCATGGTAAGAATTTTGGCAGCATCCGCCTGATCAACACATGTGTAACACAATTCCTGTCTGAAATCCACACTGCACAGGACACACTGCACAGGAAGGGAGCAATTGACTAATCCAGTACCAAGTTACTGACCATTAATTATCCTTTCTAGCCTAAAACCAGGAACACAGTTGCTCTCCAGCCGTGCAACACAAAGGAACTATATCTAGGGATATTTTGTGCGATATTTATGTATCATAATATTTCTGTGTCATGTACACACCTATAATCTGTTGTTATCTAACACAGGCACAGGTAAATTATTTTAGCTGATATACCCCCCAAAAAGTCCTCCAAGACCATTAACTCCAACCTCTGACCAAACATTACCATGACAACTAAATCACAGCAATATGTGCCACATCCAGTCATTCTGTAAACGTTTCCAGGGATGGTAACTCCACCACTTCCTCAGCACCCTGTTCCAATGTCTGATCAGTCTTCCAGGGAAGAAGTTCCTCCTGATGTCCAACATGAACCTTCACTGGTGCAGCCTGAGGCCATTTCCTCTCATCCCATCACTAGTTGCTTGGGAGAAGAAGCTGACCCCAACCKGGCTACAGCCTTCTTTCAAGTGATTGTAGAGAGTGATAAGGTCTTCCTGGACCTCCTTTTCTCCAGGTTAAACATCMYCRGCTCTCTCAGTTGCTATTCATAGGACTTGTGCTCCCGACCCTTCTCCAGCTTCGTTGCCTTTCTCTGGACTTGCTCCAGCCCCTGAATGTCCCTCCTGCAYTGAGAGGCCCAGAACTGGACACAGCATTCAAGGTGTGGCCTCACCAGTACCAAGCACATGAAGAGTTTGGGTCAGAAAAYGGGGAAAGCATCATCTGTGTCCACACAGTCCTTACTCTTCACTAGGAGTCCACTTCTGAAGTCAGACTGTCCTCTCTCTTCTTGGTTCACTTTACTTGCTCCTTCTTGGACAGGAACAGCAGCCCTGACCTTCTGCCTGCCCAGGTTTGCACCACCATGGACAGCAAGACRCAGGCAGGGAGGGGGAAGTGTCCCAGCCTTTTCATTGTCCTAAGCAYCATTCCCACACAGAGGAGACACTGTGCCATCAGGTACCATCAGTCACAGAGACACCAGCCCTGCTCACTTTGAGCACTCACAGCAGTGGTGCATGTGAACTGGACGAAACTGCAGCTCAGCCCACAACAAGAGTTAGCTCTCACATAGCTGTCCCGCTCCCCACATCTTGTGTTTTGGCTGATGCTCTCCCAGGCATGGATTCCACAAGAATAGAAAGCTTAGTGTGGAACAATATGTCATTCCTATGCTCTTAATCCTCTTAAGTCCTGCTTGAGTCACTTGGCATTCATTTACATGCTAACAAGAAACAGAATATAGAAAATGCTTCTTTGGCATATTGCTACCAAAAACGTTTAATTGAGATGCTTGCAGGTCTTACTATACATTAATATTCAAACAGTTGGGATCACTGACTCACAGTCTTCAAAATCCCTGCTTTTGATGTTTGCATACTTTGGAAAAGCACACTTTCACACAGCTGGAAAAGCAGTACTAATTCAGCTCCAAACACAGCTCTCAGTATCATCTGTGGTTTAGTCATCAAAAGTATTCACCCTCAAAAATATACAAAGTTAAACCACCTRTTACCTTTAAGACAAAAAAGCTAGCAGTTGCACAACTCAAAACTTACATAATTCCAATGTCAACAATGGTGAAACAAAGATAAACAGGATCAGTACATCCTCATACAAGTACCTTTCAACAATGAAATAATTTTTCAAAACCTGCTTTCTTAGCCAATTCCACATTCATAAATTGCAATCAAGTTAAAAGGGCAAGGTGCTTTAAGATGAATGTCATTTGCTGATTCCTAGTGTAATAGGTGCCACTAGGAAAAAAAAGCAAAGTGATATTTTATAAAAAGACTGAAGTAACTGAGCTGCAGCATTACCTTCAGACTGGTGTAGCAGCCTGCAGMAGCCACTGTCTGAATTTGAGTGTTTCAAACATGATTCCCTTGCTCCTCAGGCAGAATTCAACCTCTTGAGTGGCTTTATGAGTGAAGATCCCAGTTCCTGTATGTAAAGCATACAGTTTCTGCAGTCACTCCCTGACCCAGAGGACCAGCTGTAAAACAGTGCATCAGCACACTCTCAACCCTCTACTCCCCCATCCTGGGCCCCAGGAGAAGCCAAAAGGAGACCTGGAAATTCTGCCAAAAGCCAAGGCCAACTCCTGTGCTCACCTAGTTTGTATTCTAGCTACAAGCAAGGATCTGCTCACAACCACTGCTCCTCACATTTACAAATCTTTTTTTTTTTAGGAGGCCTGGCAAGGTATGCTCAGCCCTCCAAAATCCCTAGAACCCAAACACAGTCCAAAGCTTACAGAGTTAGGCAAAYAGAACTGTACTTTTGCCTTGTTGCAGGGAACTGACCAGAACTGATTGCACCATAACACCAGAGATACTCAAATGGCAGAACGGCTGCAATAATGCTTCCTGTGGAAAATTATGTTGTGATTTATGGATGCAGCAAGTTTTGGATAAGAGTAYTTCAATTCAAAGAACCATCATTTTTAGCATGTCATTTCTGTTCAACTGCTCCCCTTTAGCAGATGAAGAATGCTTCTGTTTTTAAGCATTGGTTCTCTTTTATAACATAATTTGAGTCACAAATTCTGAAATTTACCTTTTAGAACACAAACCCAAATATTTTACAATGCTCACTACAGAAGGACCATTATGAMAATTCCATTTAAAAAATCTTGTGTGAYTTAGCTCTAAGTAAAGGCAACACAATAAACATACCARGACAGCACGAGTATTTAGTTGTATCTACATATACAATGTGTTTTAAAACAACTCTTGCTACTAAGAAAATCTCTACAAACATGAAGAAGTGATGACTGGGGTTTGTTGGGTGTCTGGGTTTTTTTAATTTAAACACTTGTTAGTACATYTTTTGGTGGTTCCTCTTTTACATAAAAACATACAGAACTTTTCCTCTAGGAATTCAACAGCGGCTTGACTTCCAAATTGACTGAGGGATGTTTTAACTAAGGGATTATTTCAACCCAAGAACTCACAAGACACACAGGACCGGTCGTGTTTCTGACCTGCAAAGAGCAAAACACTTCTCTTTCTTGTAAGATTGCCGTCATTCAAAAATACCAGGTTTTCAGCAAATGAATGAAGGCCACGATCTATCATGTTTTTTCTCAGATGATGCCATATGGCAAAATAAAAAAGGGAACTATTTCCAACAGGTTTGAGTCACAGATTTTGCTCTGACATCSGTTTTCTTATGCAGGTTAAGTTTCACCCACCATGAAGCTTTTTCACTCGTTTAGAAGYTTATTCTTTTAYACGCTACTTTTAACATCTTAATCARTATCACAGATTGGAAATTAWTGTTTGAKATCAATTTATTAACTAARTTAGTAAACTAAGGAATCARTAAAATCCCGAACAYACCACTTTMTGCTGAAATTCTTCTGACAGTCTAAATTACCTCCTTGTTTTAAGGGGTGAACTCACAAATATTCACCTGAGACTAAGCCTTCCATGAGACACCCTGCGTCTCAGTTCTGAGATTTGAAGTTCCTTATCTGAAAAGTGTTTCTGTTTCTATGCTGAACCGCATGCAACAATCAAGTCCCACTCACGTGATTATACACGAACTTCTATTGACGATGCCTGCTACAAATACCAGGCAGTTCTCAGCAGAAAGCTCCCTAATTTTCAGACAGCCCTAAAGCTATTCCAGTGAGGAATATTCCCATTCCTGTGACAGCTTTTTGGGTTTTTTACCTCAACAGCTCAAAAAAACCGCCTAAAATTCCTGTGGAAGCAGCTGCCGCACAGGTCTGTGAAGCGGTCCCGCACCAGCACCTTTCCTACCCGGCAGGATGCCCGCCCTGCCCGTGCTCAGGCCGTGAATCCCATCCCGGGCAGCTCCACCGGAGAGCTGCGCGCTGCACATCCCGGCCTGCCCGGGAGCGGGGCCGAGCCCGGCCCGGCGCTGCCGCCCGCCCGCCGCAGGAAGGATGCGGGAAAGGCCGCTCAAGCCCGGCAGGGAAAGGCGGCCACATCTTCCCGGTGCCGACGCGTTCCCGACGGAGCAACACAGGGGATTAAAGCCCCGGCCCTGCCGGCGGCCGCCGCTCCCCCTGTCAGCCCCCGCTCCCCGTTCCGCGCCGGGGCGGGGGCGGAGCGAAGGCGGCGGCCGGCAGTGGCACTTAGAGGTCACGGCTCCCCGCTCCCCGCTCCCCGCCCGGGGCTCACCATGGCGGCGCGGGGCGGGATCCAGCGGCCGGGGCTGGCGGCAGGCAGCGGGGCCGGCGGGCACGACAGGAGGAGGCCGGCGGAGCGGCCGAGGCGGCGGCAGGCGCGGAGTGAGCGGTGCATGGTGGCGGGGGCAGGGAGCACCGCGGAGGCGGGAGGAGCGGCGGGACCGCCCCGGACGAGCGTCACGGTGCCACGGGGCCAGGCCCCGGAGGCTCCGCCGCGCCAATCCGTGCCGGAGCAGTGGCAAGCGCTGAGCTGGATCCTGGTGCGTCCAACCCGCCTGGGAAAACGCGCCTGCCCCGGGCGAAGGGCAGCGGGAAAAGCGCTGCAACAGCGATTTCCCCACGAGAGAAAAAAAGTATGTACGAGCTTGTTCTGCCTTACTGTAGCCTTTTCAAAGATGKATAAAACCTTATTCCCCCCTTCCTATCGACAGTCAAGGCTCCTTTTATAAAAAAAAGCCGAGGCAAGGTACAGCCCTCTCTTTACTTCCTGCCCAGGAAGGCAGAGTGCTCCAACGTGCGACATCTCTCCACGGTGCAAAGTGCAAAACCTTTCAAGAGTGAAAGAAGGCGTACTCAATTTTTCCACCCCCCAGGAGCAACATTCCAACACTTCAGGTTTTTCAACGCTCTAGGTTTTTTTTTTCCAACATTCAGCAGTTAACCATTTTTTTTGTCAAACAGAGAAAATTCAAATGCAATCTGCGTAGCTACATTTAAGTCCTACAAGAACTGTTACAAAAATGCTGCCAGAAACTGCTCTTTTAGTGCCTTACAATGCCTCGGCACTAAATGCACATTGAATTCACGTATTGTAACCTTTAATATTTATGCAAGTCTTCTGCCCCTTGGCTCCTCTAAGAAAAGAGAATCTAGGAAACACACATACAATGGTTTCAGAGGTTTCCGAGACACTAAAGATTGTGTAATAGTATCACATTCTATACTGCCTATATTATACTGWTCTGTATTGGAGGAAGTAAGTAGAAGTCTCTCTTTTCATTCAATAAAACAACAGTAAGACAATACAAAGTTATAACTAGTTCTTTTCCTCAATATTACTTACAATCAGCAATGATGATGCTTAAAGTACCCACACCACAAAATTCAGTTATCTCCATCTTCTCTAAAATTATTGCAATGAAGAGCTGGGATTGGAAGAGGTCTCTGGAGGTCACCTAGTCCAACCCCCTGTGAAAGCAGGTACACGTGGAGCATGTTGCATAGGATCACATCCAGGCAGGCTTTTARTATCTCCWGAGGAGACTCCACAACCTGTTAGGCARCCTTTTCCAGTGTTCTGCCACCCTCAAACATAAARAGGATMTTCCCCATATTCAGATRGAAGTTCCTSTGTTTCAGTTKGTGCCTGTTGTCCCYTGTMCTGTCACTAGGCACCACATTTCTTRCTCTGAAAATATGAAAATAACTATACATTCACAATAAGAGCATTGTAAATACATACAGATCAGCATATTCAAACAAATACAAGACTTGTAATTATTTTATTTAGACACATTTTGTGTTTTCACTGTCAGTTTTGACAGATGGGTGAAAGAATATGAGYTGTTCTGCATTCAATTTTTAATAAATGTACAGTAAGCCACAGCAGAATACAAGCTGGAGAAAAGTTTTGTCAGCATTTTCCATTCATTGCTAAGCAACAACACTATTTTGGTTTCCTTGTGCTATGCTTATGTACACTGGCCCCTCGAGGAGAGGGCTTCAAGTGAGATGGAAGCTGCTAGTATGAGCGGATCGCTGGCGGGACAGTCTGGCAATCTTGCTCGTTCAAAGTTCTGTCGATCACTGGTCTGTACTTCAAGGTAACCTAAAGTAAAAGCAAACAAAGAACTTTAGGACAACAGGATTCAGAGAATCAGTTACAAAGAACCCCAACAATTAAGATTTTTAWAGGGTCAGAATTCAGTTCTATCTTTGAAATACCATTAAGCTGTTCTGCTAAACACCAAACAACAGGTTTTGTCACTCTTAGAAGAAAAAAAGCTTTTGAACTGGCCTGACACAATGGGAAACACAATCCCAGTTCAAATAGCAAAGTCACTTCCCAAAGATCAATAGTAACTTCTCCCAGTTATGCCTACTGCTCAACTACAGATTAAGTCTTTTATTTTGTGACAATCATTTGCTGGATTATCACAATTTCCAAGGCTGTTTTATGAGAAACAGCAAAAAAGACCCTCAAGCACCAAGCTCAAAGTACCTTCCCAGTTGGAATATCCACGTATGAAAGGGTGTGCTTTCTCCARTGCTCCTCAAATGGCTTSCGCTGTTGGCCTTGGAGTGGCTTAGAGTAGTCAAACTCATCTACCCGTAACTAGGGAGAAAATGAGATTAGTATAGACCAGAAGTTGTATCTGCAAATCATTTTAAAACCAMAAGATTAGCTGCGTTTCAATTACACTTTCAACACAATGTGTCTCTGAACAGGCAGAAAGCTTTATCTTAACACTTCTGTGTCCAATCTGAAATGCTCATACTTTACAAGAGCTTTATTGTAACTTTCCTTGCATAGGATAATTTTTCTGTTCATGCATCTTTATGTCCTGTTTATGCATCCATGGTATTATTACTATAGTCCTGGTTTAGAGGTCTCTAMTCACTCCGATGTGCACATGGAACAACTCTTCTCAAGATCATACTCAAATGGGACCCTACATACTACAATAATCTTAACAGTGATGATTGTACGTTGAAGAAGTTACAAATTTAATATAATTCATCTGAGGACACATACCAAGGAGATTCAATGCTAACGTGCAGGTCACAGAGAATATTAATACCTTATAATCCTCTCTGGCGTGGGCACCCCGGGACTCTTTGCGAGCCTCAGCACCATAAATGGTTTGTAGAGCACAAAGCATCAGGTTCTGAAGTTCRAGGGTCTCCACCAAATCAGTGTTCCATACAATACCTGGTAAAATATTATAATACTATGAAAAACAGTCTACAAACAAGAGAAATACACGAGTGAACCAAAGATACATCATCAGTTACACTTAAATAACCTAGTTCTCTTAAGATGCACTGCAAGACATGGCAGTATCTGTCTGCATTGTGATCTKCTCAGCTGGAGAATTGAAACTGAGTGTTCAGCCCATGAATAGTCTCTTTGCAATTCCCCAGTTTTTTCAGGAGATACTGACAAAGTTTATCATTCACCTTAGTATCTGGACAAGTTCACATCGTGCTCTGAGAGAAGAACAGTTTGTACCTTACACATTCAAATCCAGTTTCAGTCTCTGCTTCTTCAAAAGATTATGCAACCAGAAAATCACCAATAAGGGTAAGTATTTTACTGATTACCATGTTTAGTAAGTAGGGCTCTACAAAATATTTTGAAAGATTCAAAATGGTGAAAATCTTCAACCAAAGATTCAAGGAACACATTTGGTTTACAGAAAGAAAGAAAGAGCATCAAAACCACCAACACTTTTCYGCAAGTACTCTGGGCAAGGTGTRTTCTTTGCTGTCAAATTACCTCTGTCAAAAGTCTTTAGATGAGCCAGATCACCATAAATTTGGCTAAGTTTTTCACAGCCTTCTTGGAGTACAGAACCAGTACGAAATACAGCAGCATGGTTTTGCATTGCCTGCAACAYAGTAAAACAAGATCAGTTTGATATGCTGCATATGAAAGCATATAACTTCCTTAGCTCCAACAGAGCTTGATACAGAGCTGTTCTGAGTTCAAACTTGTCTGCAGCCTGAAAAACCCCATAGTCTTCCATTCACCCCAAACCACTGAAACCCCACTCTTACACAGCTGGTAAACTGCACAAGAGCAATAACCATGAAGGGAAGAAGAAATTAACAAAAGTGATACAACCTTTGCTGCACACACAATCTTCTCACATACTTTTTTTAACTTCTGTATGGCAAATCCTGAAATGCACTTTGCCAAGTGACCAAACCCCACTGTTGCTTGCAGTTCATCCCACCCTATTCTTGAGAGCTTGCCCAGGCTTACCTTCTGCATGTTAAGTCGCACTTCTGAAGTCCTAATGCTTCCATTAGCAAACCTTAACTTGTCAAGATTAGCAACTGAYTCTTCTCCAGCATTTGGTTTAATGGGTGGAACTGGTTCTCCTATTAAGAAAATTTCAGTAAGTTTGGCAGTCAGGCTTTGATTTGGTTTCCAGCAGTTTCATAGACTAGCAATTACTAAAAATCAGATTTGACTAAAACATRATCTTTCTTCCTCTGAAGTACACAGTAAGTGTAACTTCCCTAAGTCCCACCAATTGTATCCATACATTTAAAGTTCTCAGTGGAATATGAATCCCATTCTTTCCTAAAACAATTAGTAGAGATTTTATAGATTTGGCAAAATTCTTCTGTTCCTTCCTTTGAAGCAGCACTTGATGAAATTTCTTCTAAACTACAGAAAAAGCCTGTGGGCCCTACCCCCTCTGCTATGTTTTCCTTGTCTCCTCACTCCCAAACCTCCCACCCTTTCTTGGATCTGTAAGAGACCAGGACTAGTCAAKAAGCTTGGCAGTCTGAGCTCTGCACACATGAACTCTGCATCTTGCCTTTAATACTGGAAGCTGCATGGTACTGAGCAACAAAGCAAAAAGCATCTTAGCAGTACAATTAATCTCATGTGTAGCTTTGCATTCAGATTAATAAACCCCTTTCCAAAATTTCAAACTCTAAAGGGCCACAGAAGGATTCAAATAGATGTTGGCACAAAGCCAGACCCAAYAGGCATCACAAGATCTCGGCTGATTTTATGAGGAATCATCAGTCTCTGCAGTTTGGACACCAAGCAATAAGAAAACAGACAACTACCTCTGGACTCCAGCTGCTCTAGCAAAACTGCTACTTCCARTGTTTTGTTGGGGGTTGGAAGGGAGGACTTGCTTCTTTGTTTTCTCAGGTCAACAATTGTTGCTGAACYAGATTATTTAAAAATACCTAATATTCAGCAGAATCCAGGGAATGACATATTGCAATTTTTARTATTTATCTCTTACCACCTGCATGTCAGACCTTCTTATAAATAAATCAGCAAAGTGGCAGCAATTCCACTAGACAAAAGTGCCAAGTGTAAAAMAGATTACATTTTGATGTAGAAGATGGTGTAAGATGTAGAGAAGTCAGTCTTCACATTCAATATTGTTTCAATTTGTCAAAAACCCCAACTGTTCTTGACCCRATTCTAATTTTAAAAGGATCAACTTAGAAAGCAAACAGCAATGTCAAAACATCTGCATAGCAAAGWACATGCCTAAAAAAAGTATAAACACTGATTTCTTCCTTTTCTAACAAATAAGAGCCTAYGTCTATCATTCTAAATTTGAATCAGATAGCAACAACTCTTTTGCTAGGCAGAAATTGCATCATAAACGCAAATGACTCTAAAAAAATGAGACCTACCTGGCTTGCATGTATTTGCAATCGTAAGGGCACAAGCACGACCGAAGACCACCAAATCCAGAAGGGAGTTTGCTCCRAGCCGATTTGCACCATGGACGGATGCAGAAGCTGCTTCGCCGCAGGCGTATAACCCAGGCACCACCTTATCCTCACCGTTCACRTGTGTGATCACCTAACATTGCACACACTCCATTAATACCCAGGCTTTAATCAGCTTGTAACAGTGCAAACCTCCTTATTCTCAAAGGCCAGTGCATGTAAGGATGAAACACAGCAACCTGAAGTTTTCTCCAGCTCTAAACCCACAATTATCTTAGTTTAAAGGGCAAGTAGTAATGTACGCAGTATGTAAATACAGATGGGACTAACAAAGATTTCCTTTATGTTTATGTTTTTCTGTATGTTTATGAAAAGTACATGGTTCCACTTCAACAAAACTCTGCAGCAGGTCAGAAAGGCACAGGAATAAAGTCTGATCTGCAGGCACTTCTAAGGCAAAATTTTACATTRAAATTTAACAAATTTAATACACAAAGAGAAGAATTCAGTGGACACTATCACACTGACTTCCAGACTTAATGCCTGTTGGAGGAATCTGCTTTAGTGTTTAGATCACATGAACTACAGAGGAATAATACATATTAACTCATGTTATAAAATGAAATAGAGCCCTACTTGGATCCACGTTCGACTACATTATCCTCAGCTCGATAAAGAGAAAATTATTGTCAGACATGACAGTAACTTCATTTTAGATGTTTCTTGGAACTGCCATCTCCAGATGGACTGGAACATGGCTATCAAGTTATTTGAAAAAACAAAAAAGATTGTATGTTTTAAGTACTCTGACATTATCATTATTATTATTATTATTATTAATGGTATTAATCATCCTTACATTTATGAAAAACATTGTTAGCACTTCTTTGTTTGGAAAATAATTTCCTATTATGATGATGAAAATAACAGCCCAAAAGTGATGTATATTCCTTACCTGTCCTTTGTAGTTAGTAGGAATACCTCCCATATTATAATGCACAGTAGGTAGGACAGGGATAGGYTCTTTAGTGACATCAACTCCAGCGAATATCATGGCTGTTTCGGAAATCCCTGGGAGACGCGTTGCCAGCTGCTGTGGTGGCAAGTGGTGCAACTGCAAGTACACATGGTCTTTTTCAGGACCACAACCCCTAGCAAAAGAAGCAACATTGGAATATGTAACAGGCATTTACAAACACTAGTAGCATTTCTAATCCATTTTAATTTGTGAAAATAAATAGGATTTTCTTCAAATGTTATCTGACAAAAATCAGTATCTAGCAAAAATCATATCTAGCAATCTTTAGTAAGACTGCTGCCCTCGGATGAATGGAGGTAATTTTCCAGCTCTCAGCTTTCTTTTCACGATAATTCACAWTATTTAAGACTTTWWAMYWWTWMMMCYYYKSAAAATACGTAAAAAWTGGATAATTAGTTAAAGAGAACASAGCACCAAATTATGTTAATTGTTTGCACTAAGAGCATACACACTACACTTGAACAACTGTCTCTAGACACATTATTTAAACAGGAGATTGCTAATATCTTCTGTTTTCTTTCAGTATCATTAGGAATTAACAAGATTTCTGCCTTCTTCTTCTTCTGAAGATCAGCTTCAGCCATTAAAGCTCACTTTGGTGAATTACTATGTGCTTATCAAATGAACAATTGCACTTCCTACAGTCTAGTATGATTACATATTTATACTGCAGCTTTGTTAAGAGTATTTAACTTACCTTCCTTCACGGATTTCTATGGTCATGGAACGAGACACTACATCCCTGGAAGCCAGATCCTTGGCAACAGGAGCATATCTCTCCATGAATCTTTCACCCTGACTGTTAATTAGAATACCTCCCTCTCCACGACATCCTTCTGTGATAAGGCAGCCAGCCCCATAGATACCTGTTCAAAAAAGAAAATGCCATCAAAGGAGATTTATCTACACAGCTTTAGTCAGGATGATGAACACTGAATAAGCAAGGTCATCTCAAAACAATGCAAGGAGATCAGAGGGGCAGATTTTATTCCACCCTAACCATACCACCACAAACTGTCCCCCACGCCTACATAGAAAAAGATGTTACTCCTTTTAAACACTCTTCCCAAAAGGGAAGTTGATTTGGAACACCCGCAGTATTGCAAWTATTAAAACTGGAAGTGATCTGCACCCATCAATATGTCAGGAGAATTTTACAAAGACCTTGTAGACCRTAAGGAATTATTTTAAGACTTTCAATAAACCAGAAGTTGATTATCTCAAGGTCCATTTGCTCATTTTTGTTCCCTCTTCATCTATGCTCAAGCAGTAAAAGATGGCTYCAAATCCTGAGGAATGTAAAAGCTTACGCAGTTTTCCTTTATAGAAAAAGGCCCGTCTGTTATTCTGCAGCACTGATTACCACAGAAAACAAAAATGCAAACCAACTCATGCAYTTGATAATTATCTTAAAAGCTATAAAATTACCCTACAAGCAATGAAGCTTCTTTAACTAGCAAGACCTTAAGGAAGTCAAATGAACATTGGATCTCTATGATGGAACAATAACATTGTAAAATTATGCCAACAATTTCCAAAAAATCACAATGTCACAAGTTAAAATTAAGCAGTTAATTAGTTACAAAAGAAATCTAATTTGTGGTAATTGTTACTCAGAGTTTGGATAATGATCCTGTGCTATAAAACCACAGCTCTAAATATATACCTTAAYTTCAACTACCCCACTTCCACAGAAGATTCTAGTATGTAATTCCCTAACATTTGCACCTATCATGTTGCATTGTACTGARTATCAAACCCCTTAAAATATTAAGGACAATGGAAACATAAGTTTAAGAAGTGGTTTCAGCTTGTAATTCATATAACTTGTTAGAATTGTAAAGACAGCACCTCAAAATATTTAATACTGGTCTTTAAATTTGAACAGCTGCGACCCTTCTCACATTCTAAATCTTACGCTGAAATTTATATTCAACAGCAGYTGCAGGTAAGTCTAAATACATGTCACAAGCAACTACTCAAGTGCAGTAGAAAAGTGAAAACTGACTTTTGCATATCATGCTTGGGGTGACACCAGGTTGGTGACCTGTCACCACAGGATTCCACAGGGTTCCATCCATCTATCTATCTATCTATCTATCTATCTATCTATCTATCTATCTATCTATCTAGCACAGAGACCCTGCACTCTTCAGCATCTTCATAAATGACTTGGACACAGGACTGGCAGATCCTGAGCAAGTTTGCTGACAGTACAACACCAGGAGGAGCTGTTGATTCCTTCAAAGGCAGGGAGGCCCTACAGAGAGACCTCGACAACTTAAGAGAGCTGGGCAATCCCCAGTTGTATGAAGTTCAATAAGGGGAAGTGCTGGATTCTGCACCTGGGATGAGGCAAGTGTGGATGTAGGGACAGACTGGGCAATGAGGTGCTGGAAAGGGACCTGRGGATCCTGGCTGATGSMARKTKWAMMKKRRYCMRSMRKKSCCYKGSMRSCMRGRRGGRMMAAWSKKKYCYKGRKKSMWYMRGSMMMRSCSGGSMARGGRRGGGRWTKKCSCMSYYYKSYYYKRMCYKGGGKKGSCYYMMCYYSARKKSYKGGGRSMRKTTTKGGKKSCSMMAWWKWARRAASRMMWTWAAMYWWTKRGGRRKKKTCMAARGRRGGSMMKKRRGRWKGKKRARGGSCYTKRRGGRAARSCMAAWKRRGRRSWGSYKRRGKYMMYTKGKYYWKTYMRKCYKGRRGRRRMYKRRGGGRRRMYTYAWYMMRKYYRTAACTTCCTCATGAGGGCAAGAGGACAGCCAGCCACTGATCTCTTCTCTGTGGTGACCAGTGACAGGGCCCAAGGGAAYRGCATGAACTTGCATRTGGGGAGGTTTAGGSTGGATATTAGAAAAAATATTCTYCACMCAGAAGGTGGCTGGGCACTGGAACAGGCTCTCCAGAGGAGATCACAGCACCAAGACTGATAAATTTAAKAAAGGTTTCAACAATGCTCYTAGGCACATGGTGTGACTCTTGRRATGTCTTGTGCASGGCCAGGAGTAGGATTTCATGAACCTGACAGGTCCCTTCCAACTCAGCATATTTTGTGATACTATGACATTATAAAACAACATAAACATCTATTCAACTCATTAAAAATAATGTTGTAAGTACTAATTCATATTCTGTACCTGTAGGGTGAAACTGCACGAATTCTAAATCCTGGCAAGGAAGCCCAGCTCGTGTGACCATGGCAGTACCATCACCRGTACTGGTATGAGCAGACGTGCAACTGAAATAAGTACGGCCATACCCACTATGGAATACAAAAGTAAACAGAATTAGCAGGGAGAAAAAATGAAAACATCACTATAGCACATCACTAAACTACGCTGTTTGCGCAACAGTAGAAATAGAGAAAAGGGTTAATAAGAAAAGTGTGTAAGTTTTACCACTCCTATACTAGTGTAACCATAAGAAAACAACTGGTTTAGCCTTGCTATGGTCAACCATATTTGAAAAATGGCTGGTGACAGAACCTCCAAGAAAAAAAAAAATTCCAATTCCAAAGCAGGATARCTAGGTTAATATCAGAAGCCTTTCTGCCAGGAAAAAAAATGTTATTTCATGAAGTTTTCATAATCTAATACCAATGAGTTTCATTTGAACTATCACTAGCAGTTTTATACAGAAAATGCAAATAACAATGGTTTATATCCTCAGTATGGCCCTGATTTTATATTCTTAGATTTAAAAACTTAGCTGTCTAGCTATTAAACATGAATTATTATGCTGAAAACAACTAGGTTAGCCTTAGTAATAACTGSTAACTGCCAATCTGCCCAGTTTCAGGACAAAATCAGAAGTATCAATCTACATACTCTACGTACCTCAAAGTACACAAGCATTTAAAACACCTYAGAAAGCCAAATTATGTAGGCAACCAAACTAAATATTTTTCTTTGACCGTTACACTTATAAATATTTTACACATAGAAATAGATAGGAGACAACCATAAGTAGCAAAAGACTCATGTAAATAGTAAATTCTTGCAAATATAAATTCTAATAAACATATACAAAGTCTGCAACCAAGTAATGCTAAGTTGCACTCATATTCTGATAATTTCAACCTAGAACAGTTAGAATTATAATGGCTAAATCTTAATGAAATAGATTCTCTAGAAAGCTGTTTCCTACAGGAAATTCAGAACTCTACAGATACACACATTGGTAGCACTGCAACAATGTCTGTTTTAAACAGCTTGTTTCAAAAACTTAAGACCATTTGCATCATACATACTACTCTTACACCTTCTTACTTTATGACCTTTTTCTAGAATTCAAAGTTAGACCTCATACCAAATCTATACTTGGTCACAAAATTAATATGTGCTTTCTTTCAGAGGAAACGACTGAATTCAGTTATATTCCTTTTAGTGTGGAGTCAATGAACCTATAAATTATGAATTAAGTTTTGTCAGTCAACATATCTTCCCCACACTGGGGATTCAAACACATGTATGAGCACAAACGTCAAGCTGGTAACACTCAAGTTTTTGTTCATCACAAAAGTTACATTACCCAGTGGCAATGACTGTGTTCTTTGCCCTAAAACGATGTATGGTGCCATCTTCAATACAGAGGGCAATAACACCACGGCATTCTCCATTCTCCATAAGGAGGTCCAAGGCAAAATATTCAACGAAGTAGCTTGTATCATATCGTAGAGACTGGAGGAAAATTAGAAAGGGAACTTTTATTGAAGTAACCTCTCCTCAAAACTGTCAATGTATATGGGCTACACCAGGATAAAAAACTTACCCACCAACTCTCAGGGAAGACACTTTAAAAACACATTTATTAAAGAACTTGCTTATTAATCTGTTCTAGCTTTAAAAGATACAAGTAGCAACAAAAGTACTTAGTTCTGTGCCCTCATAAACTAGYCAACAGGCCTTGTCATTTCACTCTACATTTGGCAATACATTAGCCAGCTGCTCCATACATGTAAAGCACGTTGCACTTAAGCTCTCTCAGAGAAAGGGAAAACACCTCCAGGACCCAATAAACCAGCAGGAGCAGCAGGCACCGAGTCAAACATTCCTTCATGCCCTCAGGAATCAGAGCAGCATTTGGCTTCTGTATTGCAGCACCATACACAGTGCGAACTCGGAGGAGAGCAATTAGCAGGCTACCAAGTAAACAAAAAAACAATAGCTACCAGGTATTTGGATTTSTGGTTTCAAGTACCTCACTACCATTTTCAAACAGCCAGAACTTTCTTCAATTATGGTTTGAAGAATTAATAGGCAGACATGCTGTAACACTAGTCAATTACATGCCATAGAAAAAGCACAGAAATGCACAGTAAGCCTTAATTCACATACACCTTGTTTCCCCCTCTTTCCAGTTTGAAGATGAGTGAAAAAAATGCTGGTTTGTACCACTTTTCAGGGTTCCCCAATGTTGCTGTGTCAAAAATTTTAGAAAAAAAGGGCTTTTGGAGGCCAAGTTTATATAAATTCTCTTTGGGTCTGGTTAACAGACACARAAGTACTAATAGCACAGAACTAGCCCAGACCACAAAGCCAACAGTATAGACTAAGTAGCATCCATTGTCTTTCTCCTTCTACATTGTCTCAGGAAGGACGATAACCCAGAACTGTTACAAGCCATTCCCCTGGATTTCTTATTCATATGTGAAMAACTACATGTTTGTTTGGTTTGGGTTTGATTTTTTTTTCAAACTCTGGGGGCAAAAAAGAAAACAAAAATTCATTTAAATACAAATACCCAAAGCAAGTTTACTTCATAACTGCTTACCCTGCCATACAGAGTATGTAAGAGTGAATGTCCAGTCCTGTCTGCAACACAACAGCATCTGTGGGCCTGTCCTCCYTTTCCAAACTGAAGACTCTGTCCACCAAATGCACGCTGATAGATCTTTCCTTCCTCAGTTCTGCTGAACGGCATCCCGTAATTTTCCAGCTGTTGAACCCAAACAACAAGCATCAGAAACTCTTGTGCGTCAAAATACAACACGTTATTTTAAGATCACCTTCTTGGAAGCTAGCCTGTGATATAAATAACTACAGCTGACATCAAATCCCATGAGTCTCACCTCTATCACTGCAGCTGGGGCTTGCTCAGTCATGTAGTGTATGGCATCCTGGTCACCCAGCCAGTCCGACCCTTTCACCGTGTCATAGAAATGCCACCTCCAGTTATCATCCTCCATGTTCCCCAGAGCAGCATTGATCCCTCCCTGAAAATGAAAATCMATTTTCCAGGCATTACATTAATCAAGTACAGGTTTACCACTTATGCAAATAAAATCAAGTCAGATTTAAGGTGGCTGTGAAAAACCTGTGAAATTCCTCAGTTTCACAATGGCTCATCCTGCTGTTTTGTGTAACACAATGAATCACAGTTACACTGTAGGCAGAGAAGCAGCTCTGCATTTTGATAATGTTTAGAAAAGGGGAAGACAAAAGAGGCACTATAATGAAACAAAAACATAAGAGGAAATAAGGATTAAAAGAACAACTAGAAGCCAGATAAAAAAATGTGCCTTGCAGTCACTAACTTGAAAGTAAAATTAAATATATCTGTTATTTCATATAGAGTTTGGCARTGATAGGTTAATGTTGCACTCTTATGATCTTAGAGGTCTTTCCCAAACTTAATGATCCTGCGATTCTATGATATACTACCCTCCAAAAAAGTTTCAACTAAGTACRTAGTACTTATACAAATAAGCATGGCCTTGAAATATGATGTTCAAGTGTCCCATTCCTAGTAAGTTCAAGGCCAGGCTGGATGGGGTCCTGAKCAATCTAATGAGTGGAAGCCCTKTCCACAGCAGAGAGCTTAGAACTGGGTATCATTTAAGGTCCCTTCCCAACCCAAACCACCAAATTAATTATTCTACACCCAAAACAGCTCTCCAACAGCAGGCATTTTTTTAAACATTTGTTCTGCCTCATTTCTCACCTGTGCAGCAACAGTATGGGAGCGGGTGGGGAACAGCTTGGTAATACAGGCAGTGTTAAATCCTGCTTCTGACAAACCAAAGGCAGCCCGCAGACCTGCTCCTCCTGCACCCACAACAACTGCATCGAACTCATGGTCCACTACCGGGTATTGTGTGGAAATCTGGAAAAATAAATCAGTTTATTATGATTACAAAGAGTTCAAGATAGGTCAAATAAGTTTCACAAAAACACAGGGAGTATAGGTATAACATTCTTAATAAGACTCTTGCAGCAATTGCTACATCTGTTATACTCTCTTGCTTGAAAACTGTCATGAAAAAGAGCCATGCATTTTAGCAACTGAGTCCCACAAAGGAGTTAGACACAACATTCCACTAAAAGCCTGAATGTTTCATGTCTGTCAAGCATTAAGTGCATTACTGAATCACAATATAAAAAGTACAAACATACCGAGTCAGAAACCTTCGTAGAGGCATTTTTCTTTCCRTAGACTGTGAAGTGTAACTTCCGTGCAGGAGCATGGCACGCTGCTGGCCACTACAAAAAGAAGCCAAGACAACTATTATGGAACAGATGTCTCCACAGGATAGACTTTTAGCATTCTCAGGTACCCTACATTTATAAAAAATCTTCTCTTACCGCTGGTATCACATATACAAGAATACTAATGTATTTTTAAAGCTACCTGCAATGACCTTCTGGCTTTCCTATAATCATGCCATATAATAAAAAAAAAAGTTTGAGTGGGTAAGAGAACAGCCTGCAGTTAACAGAGTGTCCCAGACTATCTATTATTTACCTCACTAACAGTGACCAGTCTCTCAGACCTATCAGAGGCTGCACCRAGGAAGAACATGTTTGCAATTAATGCTGCAGTGTTCTTGCAGGTTTTTTTCATAATTAAGCAAAGACAGCTTTGTGGGAACCATGGAAAGTAATAGAAAATACCTCTCTTGTCAAGCAATCCTCAGAATGAATTATTTCAGGTAGTCACAGTACTGAAAATTGAAAAAGGTTGTAGGGAACGCTCTTCCAGCTGAACATTGCTTCAAAGGCAGAGATATTTCTCTTACTCTTTATGAAATGARTGACCAATTTAGAACCACTTATTAWTACATAAACTAAGCACAAGGGTACAAGTTTTATCCTTCTGCAACGTCACTCCCTCTCCCCGACCTGTTCAAAACCAAACCAACAACACCAGCACCTAAACCTACACAGTATGAGTCTTTGCTTTGATAGATTAAAACAATCAGTATTTTAGTTTCCACCTTGCCAGTGTATAAGAACCTGGTATTCCTTCTTTGCACAGTTCAAAAAACAAGCCCAACYCAGCATGCGTGATTGCTGAGAACAGCAAAACAAAGCCACATGAGTGACCTGCCCAGTGACATCACCACCTCCCTATTTGAAATATATTCTAAAATGCACTGGAGTGATACCTGCCTTTTCCATTACCCTACAATATGCAAACAAGCAGCTCTTCCCTCTCCATTACTTTCAAATGTCCTTCCTCTTCCCCCATCTCTCAAGTGAACTCCAGTACACTTTCTTCAACCTAGTTTTATCGTTCCTCATATCAGTTTCCTCAAATTATCTTCTTGCTTTACAGCAAATCTACTGTGTCATTATACTTGCTAACTCATTTGTGSTTTCTACAGTCATCTGGAAATGAGATCAGTCTTAATACCTATTAACAGGGTATTCTACCAGCACTCTCCTCCAGGCAGCTACTCTCCCTGTTCCACACTGCTGTGTTAGCACACTTGGACTCCAAACAAAAGTCCACAAAGCAGAAAAAGATGTTACACTAGGTCTGAAGGAAACACTGATGCAGCAATACTGAATTGTTATGCTATCAGGAAGATCATGGCCCTTGTGAAACTWAAGGTCCAATCACAGCCAGCCCACTGCCACCTAAAACACAGAGACACTTTTAAGCCTTTCCCTCTCTGTGTAGCTGTCTTTTGTGCACTGTTTTCTAACACAAGTACAGCTACAGCTCTCTTTTGTAATCCCAAACTCATTTTGGACACRCAGGATGAGAACAGTGGAAAGAAACTGAAAACTCACACCTCACCATGGAGAAGAACAAGCCTTCACTCAGGACTTACAGCCCAGATAACACAAACCTGCCAGACGCCTCAGCAGCCCTTTCTGGGCACAATCACCAGCCAGGTTCAAGCAACTCAGATATACACTGGCTTCCCACACAGGTCCAAAATCACAGAATCTGTTAGGCTGGAAAAGGCCTCTGAAACCAACCAATGGCCAAACACCAYCATGTCAACCAGACCACAACTTTAAGCGGCACATCCAGTCATCCCTTGAACACCTCTAGGAATGCTAACTCCACCGCCCCTCTGGACAGCCCGTTCCAATGCTTAATCACTTTTTCTGTGAAGAAATTCTTCGTGATGTCAAGCCTGAACCTTCCCTGGTCCAGCCTGAGGCCATTTCATCTCWTCCTGTCACTAGCTGCGAGGTAGAAGAGGCTGATCCCTCTTCCCTGCTATAATCTCTTCTCAGGCAGTTTTAAAGAGCCAAAGAGTCCCCCTGAGCCTCCTTTTCTCCAGGCTAAACATCCCCTGCTCTTTTAGCTGCTCTTCTAGCTGCTCTTCATAGGACTTGTGCTCCAGACCCTTCTCCAGCTTCATTGCCTTTCTCTGGACTCGCTCCAGCACCTYAGTGTCCTTCCTGAACTGAGGGCCCCAGATCTCGGCACGGGTGTCGAGGTGTGACCTCAGCASGGCCGAGTACAGGAGCACAATCACTTCCCTGGTCCTGCTATACACATTATTGCTGATAGAGAAGTCTGCGGCGAGCTTTCTATCCCGGGGCTGGGGCCGCACTTGTCGGCTCTTCCAGGGCCTTTCCCCAGCACATCCCATTGCCGCCGCCTCCCTCAGCCCCTCAGGAGCTGCTCAGGGCCTCAGGCTATGGCGCTCGCTTCCTGAGCCGAGAGGCGCGGCCCAGCCATGCCCACAGCCACCTACTCTCAGGAACCTGCCCCCGGGACACGGGTAGCGAGGTCGGTGCCGCTCCAAAACAGCACCGGAGGAACCGAACATGCCGGGGATGGGGAGATCACCGGGCGGGTCAAGGTCACGGAGGGGACAGCGGAGCCGGGCCGCCGCCGGCGGGAAATCAGGGCAGAAACAAGGGGAAGGACAGGGACAAGGGCATAGACGGGGATAAGTGCAGAGACAGGGACACGGGGAGAGACAGGGACAGAGACAAGAGGGACTCACCGCCCGCGAAGCCGCGGTCGGGCGCAACCAGCGCTTCGCCAGTCCCCGCGCAGCCGCCGCCGCCGCCGCCGCCATCACACACCGCAAAGCCGGGGGGAGCAGACGCGCAGCGCGCAGGCGCGGGGCTCGGCGGGACACACCAACCGCGCCGCGAGGGGGAGACCCCCCCCGAGAA